>NW_017149195.1:157994-171622 GCF_001652005.2 Ceratina calcarata | reverse complement strand
GTGTAATTCTCGTGATTAAGTTGGTATGAAAATGATTAAATCTCGATACACCGAGGCTTTAGAATTACCATTCTAGTTAACTTGGCGATCCAGAAAGTTACTAATACGATACAACCTAGCCGCCTGTTGCACCCGAGAATTCGGTTTAAGATCAACAAGTGGTTCGCCTAAGAGTAACAATGCTTTCTAATGTAGTCGCTTGTTACCGGTGCGACGAGTTCTACGGCTTATTGGTCCTTGGCACGGCCTTCGGGCATAGCTACGTTATCCCGACGTCGACGTTGCGAAAATCGAAATGAATTTGGCTCTGACCGTGGCTACGTGCCGGCTACGAAAGAACGCTTGAAAATAATCTTCCGCTCCCCGGTTCCGTGCGCGTGTTGTCGGATTTTAAATTTAACCCACCCGCGTTTCATCGATGTCTTTCAAGATTCAATTGGGAAGACTAACCAGAGACGTGGAACAAAAATTATTGCCGGTTTTTCCGCTCGTTTTAAAAATGATAAACGGCGTTGATTTATTAATTATCTGGTCACCGGCTTCGTTAAATAAGATTTAACGCTTGTTCGGTGCGTTACAGTAAAAAATAACTTCGAACTTCAACATGAGCCTAAAAATCTGTTCGTTATATTATCTTAAATTAACACACCTAACTAGATAAAAATATTTAAGCGTGCTAAACATTCGCATATGTGAAATAATTTCGTATCCGTGCTGCCAAATTTTCCATTTAGATTCTACATTTACCGCCAATTAGTAACAGTAAATTGATATTGCTAGATTAATCGCGATCTGCCGTTCAAACGAGCCTGAATTTCAAGCACATGTTTTCCAAGCTTGCGCATCTTTTCTCGCAATCTCCATGCTCGTTGGATCTCAACGGCAAAATATTACTTGGGGACGTGATATCTACGTACGACACGATGAATAACGAGTTGGCACAATAGAGATCTCGAATTGCAACAGGCTACAGATCGTACGCCTAGACTATTTATTAACTATGACGAGGATGACTCCGTACTTTATGCACTGACGCAAAGCTATCGGATGGTTTACAAGAAATCGGTGAATCCCGTGATGTGTCTCGTTTAATATAGGCACTTATACATCAACGAACTTATCACATGTTCCGTACTTTCGCGTACTCAAACGAATCTACCAATAAATTCTGATTCAGATTTTCAATTATTTTTACACCAACGCAGTTTAGATGAATAATAATCAGACAGTGGATTTTGTGCATTTATAAAAAATTGTATCGTCATTGAATATAAAGAATGTTTGGCATATTCATAAATATACAAAATATTAAAAGATGAGTGCCTATTACAATTTTTACATGATAAATGAAATATCTATTTAGAACACAGTTTTTTAACGAATCCTTTATTTTGCATAAAAGTTTTCGCAGTCTAATAATAATTTTGTGAAACGTAAATATACGTATCATGGTTAATTATTATTTTAAAAGATTACTTCCTTTTTATTTTATCGTAGACTCTTCAATAACAAGAAATAATAAAAGCTGCATGTTATGTATTTCAGGCATGGAGCAGTTCGAGCAACTGCTAACGTGCGCGATATGCTTGGACCGATACAGGAACCCGAAGCTATTGCCATGCCAGCACAGCTTCTGCATGGAACCGTGCATGGACGGGCTGGTTGACTACGTGCGCCGACAAGTGAAATGTCCAGAATGCCGGGCGGAACATCGTATACCGTACCAGGTGGGCAATGAATCGTTTTAAAAGAAAAAACGGAGAAGAACGAGGGAGGAACGTTAACGGGGAAACTTTCCGACGATTACGCGGGAATGCCGCGAATATTGGACTCGGTGGCACCGCGAACTTTCCACGCACTTACAAAGTTATTACTTCTTTGAGAGCGTTTCCTGCAATCGAAACCCCCCGAAACGTCCGCGAGTTTTGTCATTTCCGACAAGTTAACAGAAGAACAAGAGCAATTGTAAAACGGTTGTTACGCTTCCCTCGAACCTTTTGAGAACGTTTTCACTGATACAGAAGAGTTCGATCGTTTTCCCGAATTAAAATTTGTTTTCACGACGTCAAACGAACCGTCGTTTGACGTCAATGGCGGATTGAAAAATATGTTCGAGTAAGCCCGTTCGGCCGCGATGCCACGCAGACAATGCGACCGTATACACTACACAGACGTACATATACACGCGAAATTAAATATACCCGAATAGAAGGTTCCGCTTAACCAAGTATAATGCGTGGGCCTCATCTTTATTCAACGATGAATATATGTACACTGACGGAGGGATCCCTCATGAAATTGGATGAAGTTCCGCGTTTCATAGTGACACCTCTCGCGAATACCCGTTTGTCTTACTTTCTCTCCACCCTAAAAGCGTAACCGTTCAACGTCAAACGTAACTCGGTTGCCCTTAATTAAAAGCGACTGTGCGGCTGAATGCGAACGACAAACGAGATTAAACCGGTAATAAAACAATGACCGAACGGATAAAATGGAAAAAAAAGTATACGTAGAGAAGGAGCGAACAGAGGACGTGGAAGAGGAGAATAAAACGAAGGGACACGACTAAAGACGATTTCCTTATGAAATTCAATTTCGGGTAAAAGCCGCGTACGAGCCCCGCAATCAAAGCCCTTCTTCTTCTGTTTCGGATTTCTTTCATTTTCATTCCCGGCGCCAGTACCGGTGGCTATTCAATTGGTGGTTACGCGGAGTGGTTCCCGGCTCTAACCACTGTCGTGTTATCGCCAGGGTGTGCAAGCGTTCCCGACCAACGTGACGCTGCAACGGTTCCTGGAATTGCACATCGAGATCACCGGGGAATTGCCGGATCCGACCAGCGGCCAGACCATGGAACGATGCGGCGTTTGTTCGGAGAAAAGTTATTGCTCCCTCTGTGTCCACTGTGAGAAGAAGTGTTGCCCCGAGTGCAAGGATGCTCACATGGACATCCTCAGGCGTGAAATCGTGCGCATCAATTCCCAGGTGAGTCGTGATGAGCGCGCACAAATATTTTCGCAAACGCGTTACAACAACGTGAAACTATGGTATGTATATCGTCTTTAGAATCTTCTCCAGATAAAAACAAATCCAGTGTTTAAAAACAGATTTTAGGAATAGTATAGAATAATCTTAGAATACATCTAAAGTAAATTATTCAATTATTTAGAAATATGTCAAATAACTATTTAATTCTTGGAAGAAAAATAGAAGTTTGAAGAAAATTACATTCCATTATATATACACGAAGCTAATACAACTGATTGAGAGACTTTGTCTTCGAAGGAATGAACATAGGAAAGGAAACAATTTCACAGTCGAATACCCCCGAACCCTTTACTCGCGTCCTTTGGTTCTAACTAGTTTCCCAATCCCGCTTTCCTGACAATTAAAAAGTCCCGGCGATTAACCGAATCGGCTATTGAACTAGAACGAATCGCGGTTCAATATCGGGGAAGATTAAAACCCATGTCCATAAAATGAATTCATCGTGAATTCGTTCCTGATTACGAATTCCGTGAGACGGGAACGAAGTTACTCCTTCCTCGGAATCGACGTAAATCGAACACTGATTTGTGCATATAAAATACTTCTTTCAAACACGACATTTTTATGTAGTTTTATAAAATATCATATATAAATTTCATTTAAATACTTTATCAATCTAAAATCTATTTTTGAATGTTACGTTCCGCTGCTAATTTCAATGATTTATAATGACAGATTTTGAATCCGAAAATTCAAGCTTGAGGAACTAACGATAAGCGATCTTTCATATGCACCTAACGAATTAAGCTTTCAAATTATGATGAAATTCTCAAACATTATGACTGTAATTGATTATACGACTCGAAATTAGGTCGGTACATCACTGCCATTATGTGGAATCATGAGTTTTATTGCTAGAGATTTAAAAGACAGCTCGTCTGTTTAATTGCAATTCTTATGTTATCAATCACGACTATAACAGGAACGTATTGAGTGTATAGTTACCTTGATTGGTTGTTGTACATTTTCGGCAAACTCTCCGGCCACGTTGCCAGGGGGTTGATAAAAGCAAACCACGTAGATTTTGCCTATATCGTCCTCGGCTTTTCCGACGCCTAACTGTTTCGAATCTTTCCATACCAACTGAGTGAAGTGGCGCACGCCTTCCAAACTCCTTGGATCTTTTTCACCGTACTTGAAGTACTTACCCTCGTGATACCTAGATATCGTACCAAAATTATCATACATATTACTTTTCCGCATTACATGCATCTTTTATATTTTCTGTTCAATGTTTATATAAAATCTGTAGGTTGCACATATGTGTTGAAATAACTTCTTTTACCGTAGAGGCAAAATATTTCATAATGGATGGAGTCAGGAACGCTGTACGCGATCGCGTTTAATTAAAATTTTCGAAAGCTCACCAAGCTTGTAATGGCTCCCTCGGCTGAAAATCGTCGAGTGCAGCCCTCAAAGAGCTCACGTATATGTTCTCGCCATACCCCGGGTCCGATTTGTACTCGATAACGCCATTCTTCGCTAATCTCTCCGCCCATTCTTGCGCAGCTTTACTTAACTTTGAAAGAATTTTACACGTTAATGAGGATTCTCACTTTAGCGCACGATATTCTATTCTATTCCATTCGTGATACGTCTTATCAAAATTTCCCATGGTATTAGATTGATAATTTTAATTAAATTTACATAATCTCATTATCCATGCAGTTCACCACGATGAAAATATTTTTCTTTATACGTATACTGATTCTTTAACCGTTTGAGTCTGAGCGCTCTTCAGATTTTGTGTCGAAAAATCCCAGTACTCATTTAGGGAAAGCGCGATTGCGCTGGTTGGGATTTTTCGACAGTGTTTTTCCAATACCCGTTGGGACTCAAACGGTTAATATATTGTAAATGGCTTGGATTACTTTTCTATAGTGCTTCGCAAACTCTAGGAGAGTGCTTGTGCTCTCAAATTAATCTCAAATATGCAACGAGAGAAATTCTTATTAAAAGTAGACATAAAAGAATGAAATCTGTAAATACCTCGTCATCGATCGTTAGTGGGGGAGAATCGTGAGTGGCTCGGTACTCATTATGCAATGTCAGGAAGTCTTCCTCGAAACTCGTAGACGAGTTCCTGTAACAGGAACGGTAGAGAAAATGTTACGAATTATCGTACTGTAACAAGTCCTCCTAATTGGCTCATGTCGCTCACTCCATCTTCGATTTCCAACGTTCTCAGGAACCGGATAACATATTCCTGATTTAAACCATCGCTCGAAACCGCGTTGAAAATGCAGTGGTCATTCTCGGAGGCATTTTTTGGATTTGAATGAGAAATTCATGAATCGGGACTACATGATTGAGGTTGAAGCCGGTGGTTCAGGTTACGTGTTCACCTAATGGGGCGAACAATCGCGAAACTGTTCCGCGTTTCTACTTTGACGATATCGATCGTGAATTGCAACATTGTTCATTGGAATAACGCCCGCTTTAATGAAATCGTTCATGGTTTTTCGACGGCGAATAACGCTGGGATCGGGTCCGATTCTACTCGAAGCGATCTGCCTTGAAATTTTATACAGATCCGGAAGCAATGAAAGCAAGCTGCGTATCAAACGACTCGGTACGAATATCACGGATTCAGGTCAATTCGACCGCGAGTACGTGCAACTACATACGTACATGCATGTAACAATCCAAAAATAACTGACCACCGGTGTGTACGTATCTATCCGCCCCTAATGCGTTCAAAACAACCGTCTCGAAACTCGGCATCGAGCGCACCCCTGCTTTACTATTTTGTGGGAAAAGTTAAAACAACTTTCAAAATGTACGGACTTAATTAGCGTGCAGTAATGTCGGAGCAAGCATTCGTTAAATTTTCGTATTAAAGAAAAAGATAGCGCAAGAACAGAACTGTACATTGTCATAAAATTCTATTTTCTCGGTGTGCCAAAAATTTATTTTATTAAATATTACATTCGCGGGCATTGATTATTGAACAATGTTTGTAAGTGCATTTTTTGTAATACTTATGACGATATAAAAAGAAGAAACGAATTATTATTTTAAAGAAGACAGTGGTTTAAACTCAGAGAATAATGTACATACATTGTTTAGACGTACGATTTGAAAGACTGTATAAAGGCGATGATGGATAGCACTCAATGATAATAGCAGTAGTTCGAGTGTGAAAAGAAAGTTTGAAGCGAATCGGGTGTGTTCGCCAAGCGATTACGATCGATATTCAATCATAATCCTCTTTGCAGATTCGCAGAGGGCTGCACAGGTTGCAGGACGCGCTGGCTTTGGTGGAGAAAAACACGTTGGGTCTGCAAACAAACTGCGCCTCGGTCGCGGAAGAGGTGGACGAGATTTATCGGAGGCTGAGCAAGGCTTTGAAAGACCGTACGGAACATCTGCGTAACGAGGTCGATCGATACCTCGGCACCGAACTCAGAGGCCTGATTCAACTCAAAGAGAATCTCGAATTGGAAATCGCAAATATCCAGAGCAACTGCGATTTGGCGGAGGCTCACATCAATGAGAACGTGCCATGGGACGATTCGGAGCTCCTCGACACAAAAGAGCTCTTCCTACGTACGGTGGAATTCATCAGGTCTGTAACTCATAATCCGAATTTTCTTTCATTCCTGAAATTTGTCGAACAACCGATCAACGTTTGCAATAAAAAAAATTATTTTGTGGCGGGACACTGTCCTCTGTTCTGATTTCCATCGTTCTTATATGGAAATATGAATCTTTAAGTTAATGGCCATTCGATAGCAACAAAAAATTATTTACTGAAACGATGAAATTTTTTTAAACATCTTTCAGTATTATGATTAAAATTAATGAGTAGTACTGAAACTTTTATGTACCAATATGATATAAAAGTTTTGGAATTCGATTCCTATCTTTCTTGGGCAAGATTAAGATCTATAGTACATCTGGTGTTCCCTAGAAAATTCATTGACTCGGACTCCTAAGGGAATAACGATTCCCATGAAATATAAAGTTGCCTCGAATTTAATCCCTGGAAAGGCAATTTTATCAGTATTTCGATCTCCGTTATTCCTTCTTTCATCGAACTTGACATCAAAGTGGATGGTGATTTTTTTCAATTATTATTAGTGGTATTAGCAAATTGAAAACCATAGGAAAATAGTTGTGAAAAATGTGTAATTATTTAATTAAAGAATATAAATTCCCGTATGATTATAAATGAAAATATAAAAGTTCGCGTGCTTCGAGATAATATTAAAGATATGGCGATATTTGCAACCAGTAAGATCAAAAGTCATTCAGTGGCGAACTTCTTTGGTAATATCGTGGCAGTACTAATCCAAAAAGAATGCTCTTGAAACTTGCATCGTTAAACAAAAGTTTCGCCCTCGCAGAACCTGTAGGTGACCGTAACGACGTAACTTCTTTGCAAACAAAAAGGAGGAAAAGTAAAGACCGGGTTGATCGGTAATTTACAATTACCTACAGAAACTTCGAGTACGAGGCCGGAGACTACAGTCGGCGAGTGCGTTTTGTGATGGCACACGACCCGAACCAGCTGGTCCTCCACGTAGCCGGTTACGGCGAGCTGAACATTAAGCCGGAGACCGGAAGCGGAGGACTCCTGGGAAGCTCCAGCAGTCTAGCGCCGCCCGGTGGTTCGCCGGGCCTGATGAGAAGCAAAAGCGACCATCGTCTAGCCTCGCAGTATCGCCAAGACGAAGACCGGCTCACGAGGAATCGATACGTGCCAGAATACGAGTAACTATTACTTCTTTCGTTTCTCCCTTTTTCAATTATGCATTCCTCTAAAGTATTTGAAATTAATTCATTTGTCACCAGAGAAAGTTGGAATAGTATGTAATTCAATTTCATCAATAATTACCTGTGCATTGAAATTTGACATAAGAGAACTTTTTTAATCATTTATTAAAATATTATAATTCTTCATTTACTTATTCACACTCTCAGAACATTTCATTCGATTACACGTTTTATGATGTGTAATAAATTATGGTGCAATATGTAGTAAGACTTATGATATATCGAAATGCAAAGAAACACCGGATAGACGGCGAACACTGATGAGAGAGTGTAAACTCAAGAAAAATGACTAAAAGAAAATGAAAGTAAGCGGTTCGTTGTTAACTAGCTGACCGGTAAAAACGTGTTTGACCGTGGACGTAGATTACTTTGGAGCATTGCCAAACGGCGTCCGTGGTAGGCATATATTTTTCAGGATGTCCCACATCCTATCTATTCTAGCGAATGTTATAAATACACGCGACCCCCCCTTGGCTTTATCTTTTTCCTGGGTCGGACTGACGAGAACAATTTCCTCGAGGCGAAATAAGTATGCTAGAGTTTAATTACCGATGGTTCCGCGTAGCACGCATCTCGCGCACCGGCCCATTTTGTTAAGTCACCTCGCTAAAATGTAAATGGAAAAACTTTTGATGTGTAAGAGGATAATGAGGGAACCAGTATTTCATTAACTGAGTGCGAAAACTGAGGTAACACCGCCGTGTTTTCGAAGGCGCGATTTTCCTTCTTTCCATATAGGATTGCTTGTTCTCGTTCCATTCCCTAAGATATTGTATTCTCTCAAGGTATTTCTAATCCTTTTCAGTCTTGCTTTGTTTCATTATTTCCTTTCTCTTATTTCCGTTTACTTATATTATACCTTAGATTCGTTTATCTTTACATCGGTGCAACATGCAAGAGATAAAGAGTACCGGTAGGAATATTTGTACTAATTAGATTTTCCAGCTGATAATCAAACGTGATTATACGAAACGGTAGAATGCAAATTCTTCCAATTCCGAACTAATTTCAAGAAACAACAGGATTCCGCTCGATTTTAAAAGGGCGTTAAAAATCGGGATTCGATTTACCGATTCAGTGAACTGACAAAAGAATAACTGTAACCGGAATCTCCCGTCCTCTTGGACGCGACGTTACTTAATTCTCTGCCCGAGTTTCTTTGCATAATTTTAGCTAGGTTAAATGAAACTCACGTCCCACATTTTTAACGCGGAGTATAAATGGTTTTTACTGTTGGCGAATTTGAACGAGATCAATTACTACCGTTTCGCCGGTGCACGTTCGTTCCCTTGCAGATTTTCTCTCATTGTACAAAGCCATCCTCGTGTCCGTAAAGCGATAATTAAGCAACACTCGGATAAACCCGATGAATCTATTGCTGTGCACTGCCTTGAAAGGCAGATAACCCAGTTTCCGGAAAATCACGCGGAGCAAAACGTACCGTTTTCATTCGGAGCGGAATCCCATTAAAAGAAATTAATCGACGAAAGTGGAAATCGTTATCCCTTCGACGCTTGGAGCTGAACGAAAATTGCTCCAAACGAGGAACACAATTTCTCTTATCTCTCCGATATACAAATTCCAGTTAGATTGTTATCCTCTCGCTTCTCAAATTATTTTACGTTCAACGTTAAAGGACGCCGAATTGAAAAGCACATGACATATCGTTTTATTATAATCACATCGAGAGAAAATAACGAAAGCAACGTTTTATTTAATTTCAATCTACAATTACCTAGAGAGGGGGGGGGGGATTAAAATGTATACTTAGACAACGGTGATTCCTGTGACAAAACGCGTTTAATTCGAGATCACTAGGATCGATGATTGATCGCCGTACAGAAGTACGCGCTTTATTGTCCTCCGAGATTACCTCTCGATTCAAGTGTACGTTCCGCTAATAAGGTTTCCCAGTCACCGGAGAGAATGGCATTGTCCCTAACACATATAGGATCAATTGTAACTCTCCTGGTTAATGTATTTAATCACATCTACCGGGAAAAATGAAAAAGCAGTATCATGATTGAATAATACGAATCTTATTACCGTCGCTTAAAATATGAAAAGGGTAGTTCTCATATCTGTAACGAGTGGATGCAGAGGAAAAAGAACATTTTAATTCGCGCTTTTTCACATCTGAAATATTTAAGTAAAATTTAAGTAAAAAAATCATAATTAGAAAAGAAATTTTTGTAACAGGTACGACGCGCCCGAATATGAAGTACCGAGGAACAAGTCGAGGTACAGGAGTCGATTCATGCGTCACAGGGACGGTGACGACTCCGACGGGGACTCGAGGTCGACGGTCAGGTTCACGTCGGCATCGCAGGAGCCCTCGGGACTTCGCGAACGTGTCCTGGACACGGAAGACGCGGCGCGCGGTCCGCTCTCCGGGATTTTTCGTCTCACCGACTCGCCGCGCGTCATGAAGAAGCTTCAAGACTATGAGAGAGTCGGGAAAAGGAAAAAAGAAGAGCCGGCACAGCATCCCGCTCCGCAACCCCAGCCAGCAAAGCCTCAGGTTACTTGATTCATATTTTCACTCCCACATTTTCACGATCTCAACTTATTATCACGGCATTATTGAATTTGATATTGAGAAAAGTGAACACCGACTGTTCCAGTCTAAGAACGCGATTTAATTCCGATACTATTTTCACGTAGTTTATTCAAGAAGAGAAGGAACGTTGTTTGTAATTACAATTTGTTGCGCGGGAATCGTGGAATTTAATTTAAAAATGCGTGCTCCTGTTTGCCTGATGCTGCTGGCTTTGTTCAATTTTAACAGTAGTTATCGATTTTCCAGCCCGCGCCAGTTCCCACCGCACGATACATTCTCCGCGCTCTCACATGGAGATTCTTCTTTTTTTTTTATAGAGCACACCCATTAAATGAAATTGTTGCGTGTATAATTGTACCACCGGCATTCGCGTTCATCGAACGAACGAACGGTTTTCATCACCGATCCGAACCGTAATTTCCTTTCGCGACAAAAGCGATCGCCACTCATTAAAGTGCACACGCGGTTGTTTATAAATTGAAACGTTTCGTTTACTTTTTACACCGGCGATATTTATTTTTGACAGTGACACCGACAGCGCACACAATTTCGCGCAAGGATTCCCTTGTAATGGCAGGCGAAAATGCGGCCACGGGTTAGTGTGAGAGGCTGCGGACGAGCAAAGGCACGGCGAAAGTAGCCTCGGTATCTCGCGTTACAGTATCGTCTGGATTCAACGGGCGCTTAAATATTTAATTGGTCAAACGTATGCGCGCCAGCCGTAGAACGTAGGGAACAAGTTATTGCCCCTTCTGCGGGCACACGTAAGGGGAATAAATCTCGACGAATGTAAAAATAATTCAATATCTCGACACAGTGGAAAAACAACGGCGCGCCGCAATATGAAATATGCACGGTTCGATCTCCGCTTATGAATATGTAGATGACTCGGCACAGGACTAGATTAAATTTACTTTTGTAGTCAGCGGTTATATGCAATTTTTGTTCGAAATTCTATTATAATACAAAATGGAACTTGTGAAATACACGAATATATATTTTGCTCATTAAGAGAAAACTATCCGCCTCTTTTGTTTCGTGTTCGTCTGCGAAAAACTCTCTCTCTCTCTCTCTCTCTCTCTCTCTCTCTCTCTCTCTCTCTCCACAGCGTTCCATGCATCTGTTCGCTCGCTATCGCACTTACGTGCAACCAGGCTAGCATAATAATCGCATCGCGCGCATATTAACCGCACACGTACACAGTGGGCGTATGCTCAGGAGAATGATGCCTCGTTTACAAGCACCTAATCAGTGGGTTCCTATCCGCGGGCGACGTTTCGCCGCGATTCATTCAGAATTTTTCGTCGACGTTTTATCAGTCAACAATATCCTGCTTAGAAAGACAATTCTGTTTATCGCGTAGGTGCAAGTGAGGAAATTACCGACGGCGATGGCCAGGCAGACCAGCGACGACGACGAGATTTCCAGGATCAAAAAGCAGAACAAAACGGCCGTGCCCGTGACTGAAACGGTGGAGGAACGACAACCGACCACAACGCCCGCCTCTGCGCATCCACCCCCAAGGGAACCACCTCCAGAACGAGAACCCGAGGAACCTGCACGAAGGCCGATGCCTGCGAGGTGAGTTTCATGTTTCATGAACAGACTGCCGATTCTTATGCAAAATAGAACAGTTACAAAATCTATTCAAAAAATGAAGCCTAGATAAGCATTTGCTCTACTCTTCAAAAAGAACGATACAATTTTATATCCTCGAACATTATTATAATATGTAATAATTAAATTATTAACTCTAGTATGAAAACCTAAAAACGACAGAATTTCTTAGTTAACGTAATATTTGAAATAACATCTCGTCCATGCCTGCTTCTGATTTTGATTAATTAATCGATCCTTGATTTTATTACGTACGGTGATCTTCCTGTGACAAATTACACGGCTGTAACTGATGGCGAAATAGAGAGTACAGTGTAATACGGTATAGCCTGGCCGTATTCGATCGTGGTTCTAGTAGTAGAGCCATAACATAGCCGGACAGGCTGATTTATGTCCGTTCAGTAGAAACGGATCGTTTCGATTGAATGCTCCAAGTTCCGGGGATGCGTTCAATTTCACTGCCGACACTCATCCAGCACTATTATCTACATTCTAATTGTTCGAACACGGCGCCACCGTGAAAGCAGAAAAATTTCATCGGAAAACCGTAACCCCTTTTATCGTACTCATTAATAGTAGAAAACGTAATGGTTCGGAAACGATTCGACCCAAAAGACTCAAGACAGCCACTCCTTTAGTGGTTAGAAGCAAACTTTTTTCCCTCGCCATTTAAACTCGCACAATTCAAAAATGGTTCACGCGTTCGTTCATTTCAATTATCCCCTGAATTCTCGATTCGTGACGTTGTCAGCTATTTTAACGAGCCAGAAGATTCTAATACCACCCAGCTGCAATTTAAAAGTATGCCGCGTTTTTCTCTATTTCGGATGAGTCGGTAGTTTTCGTCGAAATTAACGAACTGCTCTTCATCTAGAAAAGTGTACATACGTGTCCGATGCTAACGCGATGCCGAATTCGAACAATGCTACGCCTTCCACTCATTCCACAACTCCCAACTAGCAACCGGAAGACCGCAAAAGTCAGGTTTGCACCGGAATGCGTGTTATGAATCGCCCCGTCCCTGAGAAAATAGATCATTAGTTACGCGAGGACGAACAGAGAAGAGCAACAATGTAAACTAATATCACCGACGCGAGTTGCGGTGTCGGAATGTCTGCTGCGCCACCGAGTTTACCGAATCGAGGAAGTCGTTAATTGAAATATCGTTGCTCGCAGGCGAACTTCGACGGATACTCATGCCCCTGCGACGAGAAGCGCTTCATCAGACTCGAGCACCGGCTCCGAAAGCTCGACGGGATCAGGAATCCGCAGTACCGGTGCGCCATTCACCACCGAGGAAATGAAGCAGAAATACTTGTCGAGGGCACCGGCGTCGAACGCAGCATCCGCGGTCTCGTCGCCACCCGCCAGCACGCCACCGGCGTCTGCTAAAGACAACGCCAGCCCCGCTTCGAAGCCCTTTCAGAGCCGTTTTTTAGGCGCAGGTGAATATCGAAACGCTAACGACTTCGTCATTCATATAAATAAACAAAAGCCGGGGATTACAATAAAGCCAGCCAAGTACATAAAACATACGAATATCAATCTCACGTCTTACATAATTTTAAAATTGATAAAGAACCTATAATAATTTTACAATACTTCATAAAATTGAAACTCCTAC
>NW_017149195.1:149002-155795 GCF_001652005.2 Ceratina calcarata | reverse complement strand
ATGCTACGCCTTCCACTCATTCCACAACTCCCAACTAGCAACCGGAAGACCGCAAAAGTCAGGTTTGCACCGGAATGCGTGTTATGAATCGCCCCGTCCCTGAGAAAATAGATCATTAGTTACGCGAGGACGAACAGAGAAGAGCAACAATGTAAACTAATATCACCGACGCGAGTTGCGGTGTCGGAATGTCTGCTGCGCCACCGAGTTTACCGAATCGAGGAAGTCGTTAATTGAAATATCGTTGCTCGCAGGCGAACTTCGACGGATACTCATGCCCCTGCGACGAGAAGCGCTTCATCAGACTCGAGCACCGGCTCCGAAAGCTCGACGGGATCAGGAATCCGCAGTACCGGTGCGCCATTCACCACCGAGGAAATGAAGCAGAAATACTTGTCGAGGGCACCGGCGTCGAACGCAGCATCCGCGGTCTCGTCGCCACCCGCCAGCACGCCACCGGCGTCTGCTAAAGACAACGCCAGCCCCGCTTCGAAGCCCTTTCAGAGCCGTTTTTTAGGCGCAGGTGAATATCGAAACGCTAACGACTTCGTCATTCATATAAATAAACAAAAGCCGGGGATTACAATAAAGCCAGCCAAGTACATAAAACATACGAATATCAATCTGACGTCTTACATAATTTTAAAATTGATAAAGAACCTATAATAATTTTACAATACTTCATAAAATTGAAACCCCTACACTAACAACGAGCCAAATGTAATTGCACGGTCAAGACTATTTCTCTTCTTTTCCGTTTTTCGATCCTACTCGCACCGTTTGGGTTCTTTGTAGCTGCATAGAAAAGGTAAAAATCGAAAAGCGAGAGAGCGTGCATGATAAAAAGAAATTGTATCCTTATATAGGACACAAGAGAAAGAAACTGGGACTTGCACAAAGATTAATGTTACTACTGTCTCACTACATGTACGTACTACGCTCGCAGCGAAGTCACCATGAAAACTGACTACAGAAAAATGGTCTTGATTAGCCAATGCATTTGTCCTCCAGTCAAGTCATGTACTCTGAAATTCTTTGTTCGAATTCGACAACTAAAAGGAACAGTCCAACAAAGAAAAACTTTTTTCATTTTTCGTAATATCCACTATTTGATTCTTATAGAGTGTCTCATGCCAGAAAGAAATCCGGAAGCAGGATTGCTGTATTACGTACCCTCACGTAGTGGATACAATAGAAAAAATTATATAGAAATAATTAAATTTTATTTCGTACAATCACCAATTCTAATTGCAGTTCTCCACTGCAAATAAACTAACTAAATATATTTTATAAAATTTTCCACGCAGGTTGGAGTCGATTGGAAAATAAAAATTATCGATTTTTCTTATAATTTTCTAGGTAACCGTGCAGCCCCGCCGCCGCCTACGCAGCCCGCAGCGGCCCGAGACGAGGCTGTCATAAAGAAGAAAGAAAAGGAGGAAGTGGACGACGACGAAGAAGAAACGAGCAGCTCGTCGGAAGAGACGGAATCCGAGACCGAGGAGGAATCGGAAACCGATGCTCATCCCTCAACTACGGGCACCTCGTCGGCACCCTCGGTCGTCGCTCCGGACCGTCAAAGGAGTGAATCCGCGATGGCTAGGACGGACATCGGCCCTTTGCTCGCCCGGAGCGCAGAGGCTAGACGAGGCAGCAAGGAAGACTCACCTACGACCAGGCAAGTATACACTTTCCTACGGGATTTCTCATTGGAGAGTTTCCATTAACAAGTAACATCGAACGAGGCGAACGGAACGACGACTACGTAGCTCTGACACGATTCTAACTTTTTTTTAAAAGTATTCATCGTGGGACGAACATGCGAGTATTTATTTTTAGTAAATAACGAGCGTGTTTGCGTGGAAGTCGAAGAAAGATCGATAGCGTGGTGGTACTCGGTGCGTGTCTCTCGTGGAAAGCGAACGGCCGGTAGATTCTTGGGCATATCAGTTGCAATCTTCGCGCGATATCGGAGCTTGACAATGCAATGGGAACAGTGGTCGGGTTGAGATCGGGTGGCGAGACGAGACAATTGAAAGCGAACGATTTATCGGTGGAAGCGCGAACGTGTGAAGGAGATTGAATTCGAATATCGAGCGATATGAACTCGTGTCTCAGGTATTCGTCGCCGAGAGGAAGTCCCGCGCATTCGGTGACGGGCCAGACGACGACGTCGACGACGACGACGACGCCGAGCGGGGCCGCGATGTTGACGACGCCGGCCGGCGGCTACACCAGCAGGTTCGTAACATACGTAGATCACGGTCAGACTCATCAGGCCAGTTCTAATTCCAATAACCCCCACGACCGTAATCGTTTTAGGACGTTTAGTGACGGACACGATGAACCGTCAACCGATCGTGTCGAGGATAACGAAATCGCGGCTAAGAACGCGGATTACGATTATGACAGTGCGGACGGATCGATGGTTAAACCGCAGTCGAACAAACGGACCCACACGGACGATAGTACGGACACCGACGAAACGATCACCTCATCCTCTTCCTCCTCCACGACTAGATTCGAAAGTCTCGATGGTAGCGGTAATGATAGTCGAGTAGAGAACCGCAGCGAGGTCAGTGAAGACGCGGAAGGTCGTTCGGCGAACGACGTGAACTCTTTATTATCCGCTCAAACCGATCGGCGGGCATCGCTCGCTCAACCAACCGCTATCTTAGACGGGGCCGCGTATCGGCCGGAACGGATTCCAAATTCCTCGCAAGAAACGACCGTCGACGCTAACGAAATTGGATCTGCCGATGGATTCAGTGCCGATCGAGTCGACAAAACAAACGTGGACAGTGAATCCGAAAGCTACACCGAGAGCGATTCCGAGACGGACGCGGCGGACGAAGACGATGAATCCAGGGACGAAAATAGCAACATAAAGAAGAAAAAGACTGAGCATTCGGATCGAGAAGGGGATCGGTCCTCGGCGAGCGAGAACGAGTCGACCGATTCTGAGACTGATGACCAGACTGCTGTGTCAAGCATACCGTCCAACTCCTATTCCAAAAATAATTACAGTAGTCTGGAACGATACGAGGACAACAGCGTAAAACGGCGAAGTTCATCGATACTCGAGGAGAAAAGTATCGAGGAATTGTTCGACGATAACGGATGGGTGGTTACCGACCAGGACCTGCAAACGGAGAATCCTCCGAGGATCTCGGGGAGTTTCAAATCGATCGAGCGGGCCGACTCTGGCGATGAGAAACATAATGCGTCGAATAGTCTAGCGGACGCAAAGGAAAACGACGAAATTACCGAAGACGGGAAATCATTGAGCGTGTCGGACCCCTCGAAGAGTTTATCGCGAACTCGAGTGTACAGGCAAAGTAGTATCGGAAAGAATGGATGGTTGGTGTCCGATGAGTCGGAAACCGAATCGGATAGAGCATCTTCACCCGTGGGACGTCCAACGAGACGGGAGGGTAAAGAGCGCAACACGGAAGAGGCATTGAGAAACGTGGAGACCTCGGAGAAGGCGGCCATCCTCGCTACGGAGGATAAGAGATCGAATCGGAAGGACAGCGTCGAGAGAAACGGATGGGTGATGATATTAAACGAGGTGAACAACGCGTCCACCGACAGAGATATCGAGGGCGAACGCACGAACGAGACGAGCACGATTCGTTCCCAAACGACCCCGACCGACCTCGCAGTGAAAAGTAACGTTGAGAACGGTGCATTATTCGCGAACGCTACCCAATCGAAAGAGACCGAAAGTTCCAACGAGCACGAGGACACGCCTGGTGTCGATATCACTATACCGATGCAAATGGTAACCACCGTTTTCTGTGTGTCCGTACTGTGTTACAGCATTCTAATCAATCTGTTCCTGTAACCCGTCTATTACACGTGCCCACTTTTGACCCCTTCACACCCTCTGTTTACGTTCTCGCCTTCTTTTTTTCTCTCGTTATTCGTCGGTGTTAGTCGTAACTGACTATAAAGACTGCTCTCACAGACGACATACAGACGAGACTGGCTCGATGCCGAGATCCGATGCAGCAGTTTCTTCTTATCCTTCTTCGTTAGTTTTATTTTCAAGTTCGTCCGTTCGTTCGTTTGTTCGTACGTTCGTTCGTTCGCTCACTCACTCGCACGGTTCTTCGAGCTTTATCTCAGTTTATCTAATCGGAAGAGAACGCTGACTCGCGAAACGTTTCTTCTAAAATGCGATAAAAAGTATTGGATCGAAAGAATGAAATTGTTCGAACCCTTGCGCAAACGTTCACCCACGTATCTATATTTCGTCCAATGTTGGAATATTGTTTACTTATCCCGTTTGACGAAACTGCTGCTCGGAATCTTTCACGCTCTAACGTATTTCATTACTCGATATCATCGATCATCCATGAGTGCATCGAGTGGCAATTACTAAAACCGGAAGGGGTAATAAGTGAGATAACGATTAATCGGATAGAGATCGCTAACGTAATCATTGTATGGTGAAATATACTTTGCATTTTTTGTACATTGTGATAATCGTACGTACGATCGTAAATAAGCGCCACTTTCTGGTTCCTACGTTGATCACCCGCGACACACGTATATATGACATGATATACCCGCATTGCTCAAAACGCGTAGCTTCGTAGATAGAAAAGAAATGATGAAACCGCGTAATCGCTCTCTAATCGGCAACGAGACTAAACGTAAGCGTAGTAAAAGATACCGTCCTAATAGCAGCTTAAGTCCACGCTGAATTAAAAAAAGAAACGCTTCTGATTCGTTCCCATCGAGGCATAGTCATATTTAATGGCCTGTCACGCGTTACGATCCTCGTTGTCCTCGCGAGACGATACTTACTTTACGTACGCGTGACAAACCGTTCTCGATACTGCCAGTTTTCGTATCATTGAAATTTTTGTACTCTACATCTAGTGAATAGGCTTGGGTCAGTTTGTTGGTGTGGTAAATAAACTGCATTTCTTTGTGATAACTCGTATTATTTATTTCCCTCTCAACTTGTCCTGTCAGTTTCATACAAGTATGAATAACATACGACGAAACAGAGAGATGTATCCCGCCTGCAAATTTGTCTTTCTCACGGTTAAACGTTTATCAATTATACCACTTTCTCTCGTCCCAGTTCTCAACGTATCTTCGTTCGTATTCTTCACTTTTGTCCGTATGTACGTTGCCCGCCCCCCTGTTCGTAAGAATGATACAGAATTAAACGTTAGAAAAAAAAGAAGAACAAAATGCATCTTTATTTATTGCACTGACAGATTGAACGCTCGTCAGAATGAATCACGTGTAATCGGTACCAATCGTCACTCGTTACACGCACCCTCCAGCGGGAACTTCCGTGAAGGCGATCGGCTTTCGTTTAGATATAATACACCCTCGACCTCTGTTGTACTACCACCTCAAGATGCACGCACGCTCACACCACGAACTTACAGCATACTCGACAAATATAGATTTCTGAGGAGAAGGTAAAACTTGATCCACGGGTAAAATGAGGAGAAGGCCTCGGCCACGATCAAGGTACTACATGTTTCCGATATTTGGAAGTAGAGTAAATTAGCTTGAAACGGGCTACGAGCTTCTCTCCGAGCTGGTCGTCGAGCAAACGATCGCTTGCAACACATATAATCGACTTACCAACGCGAAATTCACTCTCGCAATGCTTCTTTCGACCTGATTTAAATCATTTGTCTTCATTCTGATAATGATTCTCGCTTAATAGCACTAAAGCCGATCGCGTATGCCTTCTTTATACACACATTGGCATTGCATATTATACTGGAATCAACATGGTTTGATACGATGTATATTATTTATAATGTAATTTTATTCATATCCTTTAGGCACACATTTACTAAACTTTATCTACAAAATACTTTCAATATATTATTCAGATCTGTCTAACTTCTATTTTTTATTTAGATTAAATTTTTAAATCCTGATTGACAATTATTGCTTTGCTAAAGTTGTGAAGGCGTATACATTTGGGGTTTTGCAATTGACGTTACCAAATCAACTTTTTTCATCTGAATTTTATATTTAACAACGCTTAACTGAGCTCAAAAAATTTAATTGTCTACTTTGTAAAGGAAATTTCTATTCCTCGGACAGAAAGTTATAACTTGAATATTGATAGTTTATTAAATAAATTATTTATTGAATACACTGGGTTTTATACATTGATAGAAAAATATATACGAGAAACATAAAATAAGTTTGAACAATGAAATGCATTTCACAATATTTAAAGGATTTGTACAGTTTATTTTTCAAATTAATACTACGAACGATTTATTCCATATAAAAATCTGCGATCTATTAATTAGCATTGTGTGCTATATGGAAAACTTGAGGGCGCGTGGTAAAAGGTTTAAATATAACCCGTTTGTTACTTTAAATATCCGGACCACGAATAGTCAGTCGAGTTATATCGGTCTATGGTCTACTTGACGTAGACGTTATCCCAATTCATGTTTCACCGTTCCAACATCCGTTAAACGTGGTAACTCGAGAGTCATCCGAATTTACAACCGAAGGGTTATAAAATTTGCGAGGGAACCATCAAACTCGCGGTACTAAATATGTATCTGAATATCTTTTTTACCCATTCAAATCTACATGCGATGAGCATAAAATTTGAAAAACTCGATGCAACCAAAGTATCGGCGTCGCTCATAATTTACCGGGGAATTGGAAAAATGTAAGTCAGTAGTGGCACTATTTTATGGCACTCGTAGTAGATTCGATATCATACATATTACACGCGTACATTGAAAATCAGATATTTATCGTAGCCGAGAGTTCCTCGAACAGA
>NW_017149195.1:104182-147595 GCF_001652005.2 Ceratina calcarata | reverse complement strand
GCTTAAAATAATATGTACATATACGCATTTTCATACATTTTTTATATCTGCACATCGAAATAAAGTTTAGCTATAGCAATTGCTGTTGACAATACGCAGTGGAGGCAATATTAAAAAATCTTCTAAGATCCGTAATGCATTGCTCTTGCTACACGTTAACCATAACACGATTGATTACTAGATTGCGGATATTTTTTTTACAGAATGAAAGGTTTAAGTTTGCTTGCATCGTTTGAATGTTCTACATTTACTTATCATGTACATCTGCAATGTATTATTACCGACACAGATCACATTTCCTATGTCGTGATTAATTGCCATGGGACCCCGTTACGTGTACAACTAATAATAATTGGACTGATGCAATAGTAAGAAAAGACGTTAGAATAGCAAGACGTACGTATGGTTATCATTGAATACTGGTTAACGAATAAATGAGTAAAAAGGTATCTTTTATAAGAGATATTTCAATACTCCATTATGAAATCATACAACATCATAATTTGAAATTAACAGCTCGAAGACTTTTATAGAGATTCATAGCTTCTGTTTTCTACTCATCGATAACAAAGTAACCAAAACTGTCGATGTCTACGCGAGCCCGTGATCCCGATGAAATACGAATCAGTGGCTTGTAATCACGCGAACAACGAATCATACCTTTTTCGAATGAACGACAACGTTACGCATCGTTCATCTACCGCAAGAATAATATAACTTAAAGTGTTACTTAAAATCACTTAATAATTAATTAGAGTAGAATGAAAAAATGCTCCAACTTGTATTTTGAGGAACGTTTAAGTTACGTAATTGTTGCAACAAACATTTACTATGATGTATTATGTTCCCATTTTAATCCAGCAAGTAACAAGCTTCTCGATTAATAAGGACGATCTGAACGAACCAACCCGCGTTCCGTGATGTTGCAGGTTTTTAAACAAAAGCAGGAGCCAGGCGGCGATGATGGCAAGGGAACGGGAGCGGGAACGCGAAAGAGAGCGGGAACGAGAACGAGACCGCGAACGCGAAAGAGAAAGAGAACGAGAGAGAGAACGAGACGCGGACACCGAGGTCGATTCACCTCTGTCGACGAGGTCACGGTACGCCGCGTTGAAGGAAAGAAGACAACGGCTGGCGCGATCCAGAAGCTCGCACAACTTCGGCGGTGATGACCTCGACATCGACGAGGAACCACCCTCTCCGACGACCCAGTCGCCGAACGCTTACTTGGCAGCCAAGTACGGGGCTGGCTCGGAATTAGCCCGAAGTCGGAGCACTCACACTCTGAAATCGAGGGAACCTAGCCCGGAGCGCGACAGAGCCAGCGGCACGGAGAAGGACGGCGCCGCTCTGAGTTCCTGGGCACGGTATCTCAAGAACAAATATGGGAATCGTACCACCAAGGACAAGGAGCCTTCGTCCTCAGCGTCGACAATCCCATCATCGAGGTGAGCCATTCAACAAATTAATTACTGTTCCTTCGAACGAGAACCATTGCTTCTTCCGAATAGACGAAATTAGAAATAAATATACTCTGTTAACTTTCGAAGAAATAAGCCTGAAAACGTATTGAGATGTGAAACTATAGATACACAAAAATTCGCGTAAAAATTATAACACCTGTAGTTTCCCGTCGGGGATTAAAGAGATGCTGTTTGTTCGCAGTGGAAGTACAACGTCGAGAAGGTTGTCGCTCGGACTACCTTTAAGGCACGGTGGTCAAACATCATTCGAATCTTCGGACGATGATCAAAAAAACCCGTCAGGCTCCCCCACGTCCCCTACAGCAGCTCTCGTTATACCCGCGGCAGCAGGTTCCTCCACTAGGTAAAAGCACCGAGGAGGAATTTCATATTCGAATCTAATTTATCTCTTCTGATAACTTTATACATTAATCTAAAAAGAATTATTCATAATCTTTCGACGTACAACAAAGGAATGTTTGATTAATATTTTAATAATATATTCGTTCTTAAAATGTTGCAGTAATGGCCGGAGGAGTCACTACTTGCTGAAGCGGCGGCAGCTGTTCAAGTTCGGGATGCGGGGGAGCGAAGCCGGATGCTTTACCTGGCCAAGAGGCCTCGCGGTCGGCCCTGACAATAACATCGTAGTGGCCGACAGTTCTAACCATCGTGTTCAAGTAACTATCACTTCAACAGAAATAATTGAACCACGACTGAGCATGAACATCGTTTATCTATTAACTCTTGAGTTCACCCTTAGAGGTTCTACTGTATTTTATTCTACAGTTATAAATGGGGATTGGATTTTTATCAAAAATAAGACATATATAATATCAGTTTCAAAAATCAATGTTTATTTTATCATTTAACTACTGCCATACGCATTAGATGCAATCTTTATACATTTTGCATATTTAAATTTTCTATAAATGCATATAGCAGTATAGTTTTAAAACAGGATTTCACATGCTGTTGAAATTCGTAGGTATTCGACGGTAATGGAAGCTTCATAAAGGAATTCGGAACGTACGGAAGCGGTGAGGGTGAATTCGACTGTCTCGCCGGAGTGGCCGTCAACAGAATCGGGCAATACATCATCGCTGATCGTTACAATCATAGAATTCAGGTTCTCGATCCTTCCGGTCGTTTTCTGAGATCTTTCGGCTCCCAAGGAACCGCCGACGGTCGGTTTAATTATCCTTGGGGAATCACCACGGACGCTCTTGGATTTATTTATGTGTGCGATAAAGAGAATCATCGCGTACAGGTACGTGTCCTCGCGGTATTGCTATTTATTTTTCTTTGTGTTGTAAATTGTTGGCGATGTCGTGTACCGATATCGAGGAGAGAAGAAGATCGGGAACGGGAGGGAAAAGAAGAGTCGACGCTTTGTAAAATTTCTTTACCTGCATTGTACTGTGAACATACGATAATGATATAGATGCGATGTTAGTTTCAGTGTTCGTTAACCCCCTTGAAAGCCCTTAATTATGTGTACCTAGACTGTGTATAGTTTGTCCAGAATAAAAGGCCTACAACTTTTTCTGCAATAAACGATTAATTTCGAGTAATTCTTTGTTTAAACCCCCGAGCAACGAAACGAGATACGTGAGCCAGGGAGTAACGAGAAAAAATTTAGTACGATGGGAAACAGGGTGCTTGCTTGAGACACGACGTTCAACAGTGGACGAAGCGTGAGTGATTCATTACGATAGCGAGAATTAGACGCGTGACCTCTCATCAATATTCGATCCCCTTGCATTTTGTTTAATTTCATAGGTTCGTATAAGGGTTGATTGTCCCTTATCTGAAGGTAGCGTGATACTGAAAGGAATGAAGGACTTGTAATAAAATTTCGTGTGAAACAGATTGATAAAAAACGGATCTTTTCGCAGGTATTTCAATCGGACGGTACGTTCGTGGGGAAATTTGGTTCCTGCGGAAACGGGCGCGGCCAATTGGAGCACCCTCACTACATCGCAGTGAGCAACACGAATCGCGTGATCGTCAGCGACGGGAACAACCACCGTATCCAAATATTCGACGTGAACGGCCGCGTGCTGACCTCTTTCGGGTCAGAGGGCTCCGACGAGGGTCAGTTCAAGTTTCCACGAGGAGTCGCCGTCGATGATCAGGGCTACATCATCGTCGCCGACTCCGGCAACAATCGGATACAAATATTCACCCCAGAGGGTGCGTACCTCAGATCGTTCGGTGGCTGGGGCAGCGGTGACGGTGAATTCAAAGGTCTGGAGGGTGTGGCTGTCACGTCTATGGGAAACATCGTCGTATGTGATCGCGAGAATCATCGTGTCCAAGTGTTCTGATTTCGTTTAGCTTCGTTTTCGTCGGCTTTCATTGTTCTAGGGTCGAGAGCGATCCCAAAGGGGCGGAAATATAGTTTCGATTAAAATCGATGCAGCATTTCTATAGTTTATTTCAATTTCTGCGGTTGCGGGTTCCACAGGTCAGCGGGTTTCGCGTGAAAACTGATCTACCTTCGACGTTTATATTGGTTTCCCTAAGGAAATTTCGCGTTAATTGCTTGCTCGTGTTAACAACTAACATTTAGCTCTATTGTGTTCAATAAAATAATATTATCGCGCGGGAAAGCCCTTTGGTACAGACCACGAGATTCTCAATGCTATTCAAGGGAAAATATTATTCGATCGGTTAGCCAGAAGTTTCAGACTTCCTAACAAGGTGTATTACCATTGCATAGAATTTTCGTGTTCCACTTTGTACAACCTATTTCGATGGAAATGTGTTTTAAAAACGGATAAAAAAAACTCCTCGGATATCGGTCGATTTACAGATTTCAGCTTCAACAAAAGAAAAAAGAAAATGCATAAAAAAGTCCCAATTACCTCCTCTCTCTCATTCTCTTTCACCCTCTCGTTTTCCTGTTACGCGCACATTATACCCGCGTAAATTAATTTAATTTATACTCAAAGTGACAATACAGTTTGTACCGTTTGTATGCTTTAAATAACTTATTGCGGAAGTAATAAAAGGAACTCATTCGTCAAAGAGATAAGTCTCACCTTATTTACTTCTTTCCGATAACGCTGATTACCTCCGTCCAGGTGTAGCGATAATTATCTGCGCACACGTGTCTGCGGACTGTCTGGGATCCGTGTTCTGTCTCCTATCACTTATGGACTGTCCATTATCTGCGGGATAATGATCGAAGGGAAAACACAAACACAAATCCGAGACAGTACGTAGACACATGTCTATTACTTTGGATGAGGCTTAAGATTACCTGGAAAAGTGGCTATATAGAGTTAGACCGAATAAATAATGGGGGATAAGTGAAAAGGTAGCTGAGTCAATAAATATATAATTTATTAAATGCAATGATGAAATGGTGTAACAATAGAGGGCTGGGCGAACGACGATCGTAGAATCGCCAATTAAGATCAGACAAGAGGTAATACGCTGTCCTGCCCAACACCTCCAGATCGGAAATATAGATAAAATATTTTCGTTATTATTTACAATATTAGTTGAACGTTAGTCAATAAATAATAAACAGTGGCGTAATCCTTTATTTAATATAATTTAATAATGTAATATTACGTTTGCAATAATAAAAATATTACAAGAGATGGAGCCTTTACCATTATTCGTTTCTACTATAAGTAGCACGAACTTGTTTGAAATTATTGCCGCCATTGTTCGAAGATTCGCGGGACCAGAATCGCCTTGGTAGCAAAATCGGCGAACGACGCGCTGATCGAACGGTCTCGTTCGTGCATTCGTGGACGCGACGGCCAGACGTACTTATTAGCAAGGCTCGCGACCAAGGCGATCGACGCCGTGAATTTTCGAACGTGAATAACGTCGGCTGGATGCAGATGTCGAAACAGCTGTCGAAACCATCAACCTTCCGGGATAGTCGCTCTGCGCGAATCGAATGGGATTTAATAAATAATTAAATCGGCGTTACGCTTCCTCGATCATCGTGTAGAAAAACCGCATGTTTGGACGGTGCCGCGTCGGACGCCGGGACGCCACGCCGCGCCGCGCCGTCGGATTATCACAACGAAATTACGCGACATACTTGTGGACGTTATCATCGAGTAAAATACAGAGCGTTGATACTTCAATAAGACTAGAAATATGTATGTTCATGTAACGCACGGGCCAGGCAGGCAGCAAGCAGGTACAAAGTGACCGTCTTAATCAAGGAACAGTGAGTAAAACATGAGCTAGGCACCGATATCCGATCGTTTCGACCTTTTCGACATCGTGATACAAACGTCCTAACGGATGTCCCGTAATACACCAACACGACGTTTAAATCGATTGTGTCGTATCATTATAAATAAACGTGTGGACAATTTTTTTATTTCCTATCAAAATTTTTCACCTTTGTACAATGATAACTCTTTTTAAACCGCCAACTCATTTGTCAACCTTCCCTTTTATTCTCTTGTTGCTAATTCATAGCCAATGTTCCGAATAATAATAATCGATTCGTGAAGTGAATTTCGAGGATCGTTCGAGGATAACTGGAGCGCTGTTTCTGTGTAATTTTCACTGCCGATTAGAGACGAACAGTCGTGCTGGTTTTTAACGAGGCATCGTACACGCATATATATCTCGTGCGATTTTCTGGAGACTGGACAATTGGAAATATTCGAATCTATAGCGCGAATCAATCATTCCCAATTAAGAGAGAAGTTAGTTTTCTTTAATAGAGTCCTCTATACCTACTGATTCGCCTCTGTTATCTAGAAAGTTTTAGTTTGAAAAGTGGCATGACATATTTTTCTCATCTGTATCGAGTTTAATTAAATAGTAATAAAGTTATAATTAATTATTTAATTAATTAAAGTGGCAGCAGTTAGGCCATGCGGCTCCTATCATCTATAGTCATCTTCGACTCTTGGCTTTCTTATGTAGATTTAAAAATTCTTTTACTTATTAAACTTTTATATTTTGAGAATAATTTGTATTAAGTGATTTTTAAAGTTTATGTATCCTCGAAGCGCCTATCCTAGCGATGTCTTTTAATTAATATTATTTTTTATAGCATTTTCTCGTTTTTTTTTTTATATTTTTAATCCCGTTGTTCTCCATACCTCGACAATCTTGATGTACGTGGTAATTTAATGAGATTCTACAATAATATAACGGGAACTCTGAAATATTTGATCCACGGGATCGATTCTTGCAACTTTCTTTTAATCGCGGCTGAAATACTGTGTGCAAATATTTTCATTTATCAAGTACATCACTTCTCAATTTATTTTCGAATCTCGAAGAAATGACGCGACCGCCGTGTTTAGAGATCGGGCAACCGCTTCTCGAAAGAAAAGTCACCATAACATATTTCGGCGTGTGTACGAAGCTCCGATTGCTGTCCTCTTAGTTAATTCTTTTTTTTTATTTTCGCTTCCTTAAAAAAAGTTAATACTCCTTTTTTTTACCATAAAATTCGAAAGTTGATTGCCACGCACGGAGATGTTGTACAAGCCCGACAGACTAAAAATATTCCTAAGGTGAGACTTCTTTTTCGCCATCGGCCATACATTTTTTTGCTTTTTTAATCGTTTTTTTTTCTTCTTGTAATATACTATACTCGCTAGCCCTCGTTTAATAGTTTCTTAAATATGTAATAAGCAAAAATATGAATATAATAATAGTTTTGTGTATATAATAATAATTATTATTATTTTACTCCTCTCATTTTAAGTATCGATAGGATCGTGATTAATTAATTAACAATGATTAAGAGAGTGTAAGAATTTGTTATTCTCTTTCTTTCTCTTCCCTTTATCCGTTCCCCCTCACCCCCGTCTTTCCTCCTTTTCATACCATATTCATCCGTTTTTCTTCATTTCATTATTAACTAATAATTCTTTAAGCTTAATGGCATGAAAATGCTCGTTGGAATTGACTCGTGTGTACAGTTTATTATAATTCACTTTTCTCTCGCTCTCTCTCTCTCTCTCTCTCTTTCTCTCTTTTACCTATTCGCGCTCCGCACAATTTTATCTCGCTACAAAAACTTCGTAGCCTGTCTTAACACATCGGAGGATCAACACAGGATTTCTTTTTAAATATATATGTATATATATATATTTTCTGTAATGTATATCGAAGACGAGGATCAATCGGTCCTTCTTATCGACAGATTTTCCCGACAGAATTTCACGACGTTCATTCCCGACTCACCATACTGGATTTGTCTGTCTGTCTGTCTGTTTCTCCCGTCCCGCGCCCTGAACGGGACGCCGAAACTTTTGCGCAACGCTTCCTCTCTTTAGTATTTTCCGCGGAAATACTTTCTTGGATCACCATTAATTTATCACAATAGATTTTTTTTTTTGTCTTCTTAAATCAATTTGAACGCGGTACCACGGCTGTGCCCCCGTGCGCATAATATTTCGCCTCGCTACGCCTCGATTTACCTCTATTCTCTTGTCATTTACCTAAAGAATCTTTTTAAAAAAATTCCCTACTGGAGAGAAGAATGGTAGGTAGTTTTGTAACAATGTAATCGACTATCTTACCCTAAAATGTACTCCTACTAAGTTGATTATACTGTGACTTTAAGCACAGCCCGTGGATGAAGTGCCCCCTCGTATAAACGGAGAAAGGGCTCTTTAATTTTTTTACGTATTACTTTTTGTTACTTTTAATTCATACACTTTTTTCATTAAACTCTCCCTAGTTCTCTCTTTTTCTCTAGCAGCTTTCTTCTTCACACGCTCACTCGTCCATGCTCTCTTCCTCTCTCTTCTTAAGATCTCAGATATACAAGATTTCATCGAAAATAAGATCACTTCTTATTTATCCACCTGAATTGTATTGCCTTTCTTGTTTGAAAACAACGAACAAACTGTTGCCGTGCAAGGAAGAAATTAATTATATAAATTATCAATATCTTCAGAGCGTCCACGTAACAACAAATATTGCACAGTGTCGTCACGGCAATGGAACATTTATATCATGCTCGATCGTAAATAAATCACACGCGTCACGAATTATTCTAATTCGTAAATTTCATGAAAAATAAATAAGGTAAAGCGTTTATATGGCAGCTATAAATAAAAACTTACTCCTCGGTTTCCGTTTTCCCCTGAACGTTGCATAATTAAACGTTACAAAATAATAACAAAAAAGAAAACAAGCAAATCGAGTATTTCGTTTTCGTTTAAATTAACACACAAAATATATTCTAGTTTCTTTTCAACGATAATTCGTATCTAACATAAGTTAAAGTCTATGAATATATAAATTATTTAAAAAAACAGCAAGAAAAAGAAAAAATTCTCTTTGAACCACATTTTTGCAAGTCTTAAACAATACTGCTCTTTTCTCATTGCTATTAAAATCAAATCTAATATTGCTTACAATTAGCAATACGAGAAAATAAAAAGAAAGAGAAACGTAGTCGTAAGATACGCTTCTCGAACAGAGCACATTGACAAGGTTCGAAAAAAAATATACCCTGGGAACGGCTCGTTCGATTTCGGTACTACGTTTGCAAACATGAAGAAAGTGGGTAAAAACTGATTAGGACAGTATGTCAAAAACCAATGCAAGTATAATCGTCCCCAAAAAAAGGTGCAAGATAGCCTCTTTTTGTACTCTCAGTCGTAAAAAGTATTCGACAATCGATGCCTCAAGCGGAAGGCAACTTTGCAATTCTACGAACATGCTTCGATCGATTCGATCCTTAACACGATTTTTAGTTGTATGTAATTCATACATAATCTAGTATGCTTGAATCGCCTTTTCCACGTGCGTCACACGTGACAGAAAGAGCATGATAAATCACCTACCTCTGATACCACTTAGAGTCACGTCGACCACGGAAACGGACAAAGAAAATGGATATGAATAAAAACGCAGCATCGAATAAAGTGAAACGAAACGAAAAAGAAAAACTAGATCAGTATGAAGAAACAATCCTTTGGCTAAAGGCTGTGAGTGTCGAAGATGCAAAACGTGAAAAGATTCTTGGGTGAAAAGGCAGGTACACATTAATCAGGGATATAGAGAGCAAGGCGTATCCATGCCGATCGGTCAATCGCGGACTTCGGACGATAACTCCGTGGTAGCGTACCAGGCAACGACCGTTATCGTGGATGGCTAGGCTCTGTTACTTCGGTTTCGACGTATCGTCACCGTTCTGCGTACCGTTCAATCGACAGTCAATTAAGTGACCTCTTGGTTGGCGGCTACTAGGCTGGCCCCTGGGCTAGATGAGGGCGAGCTTTGGGGGACAGCAACCCCCCGTAAAATGCCCACTGGCGGCCTCCCGTTCCCGTTTGCGACGGCCCTGGCGTTCTGCAGCCTAGTTCGAGAAACGTATTCATTCATGTAGATCACATTTACCCTGCTAACTTACTGCAAATGTGCATACATGACACTGAATGATCAAGCACTCTGAAGAACACGTCAACTACGAAACAAACGAGCGCATCTAATTCGATGAAACTGCGATTAACACTTTGCTTGAAAATCAAAGTACTTCGTACTACAAAGACATCCTCTCGATGAATATAAATACAATTTCATTCTGTCGTTCGGTTCCTCGAACTATTTTAAGGAGAAGCAAAGTGATAATCGAAGAGAATATATCTTCTCGTCTCTATGAGAAGCTTTCGTTTACGAGGACCGTTGCATAAACTGGTTACTCTCCGTTAAGAAACACGATTAAGACATATAAAACAGAAAACACAAAGCACCGGTTACATTCCGTAATAACACAGAAGCTAATCAAGATGATTCATATTCGGAAACAATAGATTCTTTATTCGGTGTCGTGAAACAGGGTGCACTGATCGTCCTGGTGAAAGCGAAAGAGCGAGTAGGTATCCTTCGAAAAGATACGGGAGCGATAAACGAGCAGTGTTTGCCGCGCGACAATCGCCCTACTTGTTTTCGTTACTTACCGGTCGTGAATCGTCCCACGACAAGCTGCATTAGTACACACAGAAGAGGGAGACTTTAGAACTTTAGATGTCTTTCGTACGATAAGCCTTTCGTGTGCTAACAAGAAGTCTACATAACTAATAATGCGTGCACATCGTTGCAACAGGAAATGCAATTATGTGCACCAACGGATACTAACTTGATTTTCGACTGCCGCATGAACTGCTGGATCTTCCTCGCGGCTTGATGGGCAGCCTGCTGATGAACCGCCTGCTGCCTCGAACTGGCTGAGCTCGGACGGGACCGATAATTCCTGTAGTTACTTTGTATCACCAGAGCAGCCTTCGTAGCTTGTCTGCGGAGCGAGAAAGTGGAACACCGGTGAAATAAGAGACTCCAAAGGCACGTTCCGAAGACACGCTATGTATATTGACTATGGTTAAGAGCGAAAGAAGCAACGAAGGTAAGCTTTCATCTCAAACAAGAGCCGTATTAATTTAATGCCAGGTTAATTTTGTATTCGGAACACCGCGGTGAACGTAAGGAAGTTCCTGAAGTTTTCGAATTATTTACGGTGCCAATTAAAAGTTTACCCCTCCTATCCTACCCGACGAGCCCTGATTCCTCGGAGAGAGAAGACAGACCGAACTTCGTCTAATTTAAATGAACTGTTAAGAGCTGCTTCACACTAATCGATTTCGCGTGTCCAGTACTGTAATGCGATAAAACTTGAACCCGTACGCCTGGTTAAATCGAGGTCGAGAAGAAACGAAAAATAAATAATATAACCGCGACGTGTTAAGCTAAAAACAGATTACCTAAAATAAGCGTACTGTTTATGTCGACGATAATATTGTTGAATGAGTACAGCGGCGTGTCTCTCAGCTTCCTCCTGCCTCTGACGTCCCTTGTAATTTCTGTAGGCTTTCTGGATCATTCTAGCAGCATGATATAGCTCTCTTTGCTCTCGATCGGACAGCGTGAGCCTACTCAGATCCGCTTCGTTCCCGTCACCGTTCCCGTTACCTCCACCTGTCACAGTACCGCAAATTCCAGAGCCGATCACGTTACCAAACTTCCGGTCACCGCCGGTCGAATAGTAGTGGCCGTTGTGACCGTTACTGCCGTCAAGCTGCAGCTGCAGCTGTAAGAACTCGCAGAAGTCGGCTGTGGTAGGCGGTGGAGACGGCGAATCCGGCGTGAGGCAGCTGCTAGATGGACTCGAAGGACTAGCATCGGCGTCAGCATCCGAAATCGATGCCTCACGATACGAATCGAACAATTCTCCGGAATCGAGCGGCTATAAGAATTACGATCACCGCACGATATAATTGATTTTTGTAGATATAGAGACACTCGTCGAAATCTTATCGAGATTTAAAAAAAAAATGGAGATAGAGTCTGATGAATACTTACTATTTGTTCCATCAAAGCATCTTCTAGAGATGACAAGGGCGGTGCCGGAGGCGGTGGCGAGGAAGAAGACGGAGAATCGCCCTCCGCTCTCTTGATCCTTTCCGGAAGCGCTGCTATAATTTGCTCAGCCAATGTCAGCACCCTCGCGTCTTCTTCCCCTATAAAAAGGAATCACCACCCTAGCCAAACTCGAAAAAGGTGTTACGGGACCGCCGAAATCACATTGATCACAACATCGAGGTTTTTGTTCGTTTGTTTTGCTTTTTTTGTTAGTTGTGAACACATTTTTACGATGAACCAAATCGAACGTTAACGAGACGTGTGACACCAAGAATTGCTGATTATTTCGTATACGTTTGCGGAAATATCTACACGACATGGAATCGAACGTCTTCGAACAGGCAAATCAGATGGCGAGCGTGGATCATATTTTTCTCAGCTCGTTGAAAGTTCTGCTCCACGGGTTATCCGACGTAGCCCGTGCTATTCAACAGTGTGCGTTTTTCCCGATTTAGTCGGCCGTATAGGTCACGTGTTCTCGTGTAAATTGTCTCGTAGTTTCCAATTTGCTTATTAGATTATCATTAGTTTAGTCTTTTGTCACGAATATCCGCTTTTAAAACTGGTTAGCATAGCCCACAGACGAGATTGTCTATCTCCCGGAGAACCGCCCAGTCAGCAGCCGACAATAGGCGGCTAAGAAAGTTTTAGACGTTACACAGCAATCATCCAACACCAGCAGTTACGAAGGCCAAGCAACACCAATACTGCTTTAAGCTGCAAGAGTTCAGAGGAGTTAGAGGACAGCGAGCCCGGACCATATCCGGTCGTCTCGTATGCACAGATTAAGAGACAGAAAAAAAAAGAACATGTACTATGCGTATTTGTCGTGTACGCGTATGAGTGTATGTGTGATATGTTAAAAAACATAGAGAAATAGACAGAAAGAGAGAGACAGAAGAGTAAGGGGACGCAGTTTTAGCTAGGAATACTACGGATCACAGCCCGCGCAGTACGTTTTTATCTAGGCCGATGAATCTATAAGTGTAAGTATCAGAGAACAGAGTTACGAATATATACATATGTATATACACATGATATATAATATATAGTTACAGATAGACAGGCAGACAGACAGACAAACAGAAGGGGAAACGAGGAAGGTACGGACCTACAGTCTCCTGAGGGGTTGGAGCGCTATCCATTCCCTGCTCGCTGAGGGCTAATGACGAGTCATCCTCTTGCAACAACTCCATGTTGTCCAGCAGCGGCGAGCCACCTGTGTTTTTCGATAAACCCCTTAATGCTACGTTTCCTGATTAATTTTACGCTCGCGTGACTTACAACCTTGTACTACAAATCTTACTGGGTAGAGATTATTTTATGGCGCGGGTCATTTTATAGGAGAGGGAACCGTGATTCTTGTGTTGGACGTGAATGTATGTGCGTGTGTATATATACGGAAGAGGGCAGTATAATAGCAAACGAGACTAACACAACGCCAGATCGAGACCGCTGTCTTGAGATGGCCTCCTAGGATTAGGGCTGGCGGGTCGCAAGAAAAGCCTCTCGTCTTGCCTTCGCGCTTCGAGCCGATTCAATTCTTCTGCGATAGCCGTGTGCCCGTTCTCAGCGGCTAACTCAGTCGCAGTCCTGTTCTGACAATCCCGCACACGAAGCGCCATCGCGTTCCATCTATTCCAACAGACGCAGATAGTTCTCCAGATGAAACCGTTCATGAGAAGAAAAAATTATGAGGTACTGACCTATACAAGATCCTGGCAGTATCTGCGTGTCCCGCTGCACAAGCCCAAGCGAGTGGTGTAAGACCGGTGTTATCCTGCCTCAGAGCATCAACTTCTGCATCTAATACACTACTAGGATTTTCTGCTCTCCAATGAAGGAGCGCGCAGGCTAACCTGGAGTAGCCCAGTCCAGCGGCCAAATGTAACAAAGTAGGGCCACCGGATTGTAAGGGTTCCGCTCCGGTTCGCCACGGACGGACAACAGCATCCTGGGATTTATATGACAAAACCGATCGATACAGATTGTAACAGCTATGCGTACGTACAAAATAATAGGAATTAGACGCAAGATACTAACTTGACAATATGCCACTAATCGTTCTTCTAAATGAGCAGCGGGGGTTGGAGGACCAGGTCCTTGCAGACGAGACTCTACATCCGCCAAACGATCCAGAAGAGCTCGTTCCGGACTTGGCTCGGTCGTTGGCGCTCGACGATATTCAAAAGCAACGCTATCGGAAACAACGAAACCGTCACACGCCACCTGAAGAGAAGCTATTCCCGGTGCATGGGCTGGGCAACGACATCGCAAAACCCCTGGCTGTACCAAACACGCTTCCACCGGTTCGGCATCGAACAACACCGAATACGACTGAGAATTACTTCCCCCGGTCCAAGGACCAGCTACTAATACCTGTAACAAAGATTAACATCAAATTTAATTAATCTTCAGACCCAAATAAATACATACAACCGCTTTACTCCCGTATTATGTACTCACCTTAACACCACCCTCTGTATAACTCCATTCTGGACTGTACTCTGCGATATGGACGGTTGTTCCAGGATGACATCCCACATCGTTATCCGAACCACCCCTTTCCTCATGCTTAGTTTGTTCGGCCTCAAAATCGTGGAGCTCCGGTAGGTCACCGAACACGTCGAACGCGTCCAAATTAACCAGAACGTCATCCGATGAATCGATGAAATCCATCGGGTTGATCATACTGTTGTCCGCCGGAGAAGGTGACGGAGACGGTGGTATCATATTCGCCGATAACGTCCGTTGAATATCTTCTTGACTTAGATCCAAGGTCTCGGCGAAATCGGTGACCTCGGTGCCCCCGATTGGCAACGATTGCACCGTGCTACGATCCATATTCTCTTGAGCATCTATCTCCTGTTGAGTCTGCTGTTCTCTATCCACACTCGTCTGCTGCACAATTTGTTGCTCCGCAACCTGTTGCATTTCCACCTGCTGACTTTGTTGTTGCTGTTGTTGCTGCTGCTGCTGTTGTTGTTGGTGCTGCTGCTGTTGGTGTTGTTGTTGATGCTGCTGCTGTTGTTGTTGTTGTTGCTGCTGCTGCTGCTGTTGTTGTTGGTGCTGATGGTGATACGGTTGACTGTTGAGTATCAATAAACCACCACCACCTTGAATTTGTTGCAAACTTAAAACTAGAGGAGCCGGTTGTTGACTCTGAGTCGTATGGGAATGTCTTGAGTATACGCGAGGAGCCGGCGAGGCTGTAGTTGACGACTGCTGACCTCCGGTAGTCGAAGTAACCTGGTCATTGGAGTTAATATTAAATAGGAATAACGTGGTCCGGGCATCGTCAGTGAGGAATATACCTGATTGTCCGGTGTTAGTCTCCTAGGTGCAAGCTGGGTACTGGTAGTAGAAGAAGTGGAAGATGCTCTTTGCCTGTCTAACAGCTGAGAAACTATCATGTCGATAGGATGATTCGAGTGTTGCGTGAGATGAGAATTGTTAGGATCGTCATCTCCACCGAGGAACATGGGTCGAAGCTGAGATGCCAGCTCGTCTCGCGTCCACTCCTTCTTGTCTGGCGGCAGTGCGAGACACGGTGGCAGCGCCGCTAGCTTTGCATCACCATCCGGATAAGGAACGTTTAAGTAATGAACGAGGACGACGTCTGGATTCTGTAGTAGCCAATAACATCGCCGGTGAAACGTCGGTAGGATGGCCGAATGCACGTAACAGCCGTAGATGCATTCGACTCCCTGGACCTGTTATTCGATCGAAGAAACAAATATCTCTTTTCCACGAGCTCCGGTAGAAATCATCTCGGTTTCATGTCATAAATACGAGGGGACTACCTTCAGTTTCATGTGATCCTCTCGTGTAGTTTTCCCATCTTTCCTTTTCTTCCAGCAATAACCATCCCGCCTGTAACGGACTTTCTTTCTCGAGTACAGTAACATCGAACCACTTCGAGGACGTACCTTCACCTCCCGACTTTGCCATTCCGCGTGCTTTTGGAAACTGATCAAGATCGCAGCAATCTCCTGATAACAAAACCATATCATTTTGTTTTTTTATTGAAATAGCGTGAATGCAGTTCTTCCCGCTGTTCGTTTTCTGTCACAGTAGCTATATGTATAGTAAGCAATGCACTTCGAAAGTGCAGGAGACGATGAAGATGGATAAGGCAATCTCGAAAGAAGTAGGATATGCGAATTCGAAGAAACATATATCTTCAACCAGCCCTGCTGACATCAGGCCTCCCCGAGGATTTCGCTTACTTTTGCAAATCGTGCCGATACATATTTCAATCTTCCAATCTACTAACTCTCATCTACCTAGATGATCATTCGCAGAACGGTGCCAGATGTGCAAAATGTTCTCATATATTTCGAAGCTATCGCGAAAAGTTTTATTATATAAAGTCCATTAATCATTATATTAGATGTAAAAAGAGTCTGCACAGCTCGTTCTGATATTCATCAATAATACGAACAGGATTTACAAAAACAATTACAAAATATTACCTGGATAATTTTTCGTTATTTAATAAATAAATGAAGACCTTATATTTTACACGTCCGAAGAGAAATCATATTTTGAGAGAGGAAAATAATATTTGAGTAAGTTGTATACTACATAGAACAATTGTGCGTGTTTGTTTCTTGCATATTTATGATAATAATAGCCACTCGGATATTGCACGGTCCTTATTGATTTTCCAAGTGAAGAACCAGCTAGTACGAAACGAGACGTATGATAATGTAGAAGGAAAGGAAGAAACGTGGTAAGAACCGACGACGGGGCAAAAATTGTGTAATTACCAGTGAACAGATTTTGCATGGTCAATCATGACACGTCGTTTTCCGTAGTAGACATGCGATCAAAGAAGTAGAAAAGGCAACGAGACGTGCGCGAGGTGGGAAGAGAAAAGGGGGACTCGTCGGGAATTAGAATTTGATGCCATAAATATTCGAAGCACGACGGAGATCATTATCCGCAATTTCCACTGGCCAGTGACAGAATTGGGAAGGAAGTAACTACCCCTGGTCGGAAAAAAAAAAAAACTGAACACATATTCGCAGTTGAAATATGTAAGTACGCTGGTAGAAAGAATGCTGCACGCGATCTGACGTGGAGAAATGCAAATTGAATGCCAAACTGCAGCTGATTCTGATCCCCTAACCACAGAAGGTGGGTAGCAATAAAACTCTCGGTGTTGATATAAAGTTCAATCAGCGGCGCCTCGCGTGTCGCATTCGTTCGAAAACTGCTCGCGATCAATTCGACGAGCTACGCCGAAAGGGATTCCGACCAGTTGGAGATTCGCCCGTGAGATTTCGCAAATGTTCTCTAGAACAGGACGGATGCCGTGGAATAATTTAAATTACGTGACCGCTATCATCGAGAGACTTCGCTTGCATCTTGTATCGATGCATGTTGCTTGGTTCGTTCTGACCGTGGCAATAGCTTAACGAATTCAATGACACTTCGAACGATCTATGTAGATTGCGCTTCACTGCGACACTTTTAAAAAAAAAGAAGGTTCACAAAAAAATTCTGAAAATTATTTTACATACCAAAGAAAATAAAACACAGAACTCAACCTTTGTGATGTTAATTTTTCATTAAACTGTGTTTACAAAATTGGTGTGAAATGGTTATCTCAAGTGTGCAGAATTTAAACAGAAAATAGGTTGAACAATTAGGAGAAACCTTTGTCTCGTTAACAAAGAGGTAATTGCGGAAAGAAACGAGAAGACCGAAGTATGGTTAAGGGTGCTTAATATCTTTACGCCGTCCCGTGGGTGAGCCTTCAGGTTCCCGGGGTCCTCGAGCGAACGTGGTCTGGATATAAATATTCTTAACGAGGAATGGATGAGAATAAGCGGAACAGGCGAGTGGAGTGGATGGAGGCGGAGGAATGAAATAAAAGCCTGGCGTAGAAACCCTCGCAGCCCACCATTAAGCTAGCGCAGACAGTGGAACTAGATAAAGCTTGCCCACCACGTTGCATTGATTTACAGCTAGTTAATTGATCATTTGCATTCTGTCCGTGATACATTATGCGGCTATCCCCCCGTGCAGAAACTGCTAGAACTTGCGGCCCCGACTTTCGCCGTGATTTCACGAGGCACGTTTCCACCCTTGTGGCTATAATTACGAGACCACTGATCAATGACGAGAAAGGTCAAGAGAGAGCAAGGGTGGGTGCATCGTATGATCACTGATCGTTTCTCACTCGAATCAAAATCGCCCTCTATTTCACGATAACGATTACGTAAGCACTGAGACCAGCGGAATTATCAGACTGATACATATGAATTTTAGAAACAATGTTAATATGCGCCGATCTAATATTATCTTCGACTTGGCATATTAACGGTGATCGTATCGTATTTAATTAAATCGCACCCCGGTGAAAACGAAATGTTCTTCGCCCGAGATAGCGTGAATTGACTTTCTATGCGTTACCATATTTCGTAACGTGCCAGACGTGAAATGGGTCAGACAACGTGGAGAATAGTTTAACTTGAAAGACAGCGTCTGACAGTGCATATCGTTATGTTGCGTGCAAGGTCGGCTTCCATGCAACGCCAGTCAGACTCACAAAAATGTCATCGCGATATCGAAATCCTCGTTAGCCGAACAATTATATCCACTAGTTCCCCCTTCTTCATGTGACGAAAATTACAAATGCAAATTCTGTCTCGTAATAAACGCGTCCGCGGTGGACTTCAAGAGAAGTTCCTGCACGCCGTTGAAGATACGATGAAAGAGCTCATAGATTCCAGTAAATTAACGGATACGTAAACGAAACGCTTTCTGTCCCGCGTGTTACCGGAAAGGATGCATTCTCCTTGATTTACGAATGGAAAAGGACCGATAAATCGACTCTCCTTCCGACGCCCAAAACGAGGATGTTACGTCCTTCCAACATTTCCTGTTTACCAATACGTACCAAAGGAACTTCATCGGTAATTGATAATCAATACCAAAGAAATGAATGGAGCAGATGAATAGACACTATACAGTGTGTATACAGTCGAACAAGTCTTCGTTCATCGTATTATTTTACTTACTATTAGTCATTTATACAAACAATACGAGTGAAATGCTAATAAACGTTATAAATAAATAGTTAGCAAACATACATTACCGTATGAAATTAACATGTTGAGAGCATAATTCGTAAGAAGAGTTTTGAACGGCTGCCAAATGCTATGTAAGCAAAATGCATGAAGTCCATAATAAACAGTAAAATTACCTTGTTAGAAGTCAGGCAAATATTACATTTATTATAATAACTAGCTAAATGTTTTGATAATCATTTCTGTTACGACAAGGAATATTAATCAATATTACAGTATATGCACGTAAAAAAAATAAGATCGCTTCTCACGACCCGAGCGTAACAGAAGTTCGGAACCTCTGCAAGTAGTATAAGTCAGTATGGAGTCGGGCAAGGAAAAGCGTTGAAAGTAGCTGTCATAGGAATGTCCACGTCGAGCCAAAACTCTCGTCAGAGTCTGTCTGTAAGTTTGGCAACAGGATAAAGATACTTGTGATTAATAATATTAAGCATAGTTTATCTCGAAAATCGAGCCATTCTTTGAAAGAGTTATAAAAAATTGATCAAGTTAAAGTTTTCACTCGGACGATCATTTTATTTTCATTTCACGAGAAATGTGGAAAATCAGTAGTGCTTCGAGTGAACGTAGTCGGGAGCAGACAAATGTTGACATCATAATAATAACAGTCATATTTGCCGAAATCAATTTCGGTGTTACGTTCAAATAGAATTTACTGAAAAACGGTCGAATCGGAAATTGCATTACTGACAGTGCAAACTAACGTTTAATTGCGTCGACTGGCATTGTGTGTCCAAGTAAACTGTAACTATTCAATGCATTTATGCTCCGGTGCAATCGGAAATCAATAAGTAAACAGAAACATTGTTTTCGGATCGATTTCCGCTTACAGATAGGCCATGTGGCTTCGTGTGCTCATCAATTAAACGAAATGTTATCGCAGGAAACTGGCGAAGGGACCGGTATCAACGTGAACCAAAAAATTTAACAGTAATCCAGAGTCCGATAAAACAGGCTTGTAATAAAAAAAAGGAAGCCTAAATATAAAAAAAAAATTCGCAATTTAACTAAAAATTTCATTGATATGCAATATGACTACTTAATCTGTAATAATAAATGATGAGACGAAACGGGATAGATAATTGTCAGTTGAAAAATGTAAAGTCTTCGAAACATACGATGTTTCATACGCAGCAACCTAATATTTCAATTCTTATCGCGATCTGTGTAGTTGTGTAAATCAGATGCAAGTAGAACAGACAACGGTTTTATGACATACAGATAAAAGTAGCGTTCCACATTCGAAACGTACACTCGTCTGTTACTAGTTAATAAATCAACGTCATTATGCGTTTCTATGTTAAAAACGTGCTAAATAATGGTACACTTTCTATATATATGTTAAAAGCTATTACTATAATTCCCTCCTCGAAATATATTCGCCTTTACATCTGGTAACAAATGGGATCTCATCAGGCGACGGTAATAAGAATAGAAAGAGTGCGACAGAAATCTTGGGAAGTTATCAAGCATCAATTTGGATGCGAGGAGAAACCGAGAATACGAAAAGCTCGACGACGTTCTTTGAGGATCGATAACGTTACGTACATACGTATGTATGCGCTTTTTTTCCGAACTATAAATTCTGGTTCCAAACTATAAATTCCGTATAATCAAGGCTATTAAAACAAGTTAATAGGAAAAGTTTCCGCGGAAGAATTCTACGAGCAGAAACGAAATTGATTCCCTTCGGTGCAGAACAGAACATTGAGCGATTTTGTGCCCGTTTGAAGCTTAAACTCAATTGCGTCCTGCGACCAATATTCAACAACTTAGAATTTGGCATCGGTTCAATAAAAATTCAGTCCCGGTAACAGTAGATCTGAACAATGGAGTCTGTGTTAGATCAATTGAATTTTCATTTCCAGCCAGTTGACCAGCCGGTTGATTAAACTTTCCGGGAACGCAATGCGGTCAAAATCGAAGTTTAGGTTGCACCATTTATCTCGCGGCGGCTCCTTTTATTCATGAACACTTCCACGTTCAGCCGTAAAGAATGAGTGGGCTCAGAATCAAAATGACGACATACTCGCATATGCTGTCAGAAAGCTCGAGAGATATAGCGTTGAAGAAGACTAAGTGACACGACGGAAGCGGCGAGGTAAAGGCAAGCGAAGAAAGCAGGCGAGGGAATAAGATGACGACGAGCGGACTTCAGCAAAGGATTTCAACTGCATATACAGGGGGGTTGTAAACTTTCTCGTGCTACAAAAACTTGCTCCGTTAACTTCCTAAGAACATCATCCTATGAATAGTTTCGCGGCCATGAATTGCTGATGCGCCCCGCTTCCATCAGTTCTGCGGTTTTTCCGAGCAAGTGAAAAAAGGAAAATTTAATTAGCCTAATATTAGTAGCTGGACTGCGGGTTTACAAATGCACTCGATATGCACAAATATATTAAATATCGAAGGAAAAGCAAATATATTACAAAACAAATATATTAAATATCGAAAGAAAATCAAAAGAAAATATCTACATTTTATTTCTTAATTCCATCTTCTAAACATTCTATTTTGTATAAAAAGTCGCAGGCTATTAATAACGACACGTCGTATTCGTTTCGAAGTAAGAATAAATAGCCGATAACGACGGATTCATTCATATTTCTGGTCCCACCAATTTCACGTCGAACGTGGGAACTTAGACGATATGGAGTACAAAAAGATGAAGCAGTGCTCGAGTTTCAGGTTGACCTCATTAACCGTGCAGGTTGGACTACAATAGATAAGCTAAACAAGAGTGGACTTCCACGCTTGAGCGGCGGATCAATTAAACGCAAGCCAGAAAATAATTTCAGTCAAAGAATTCGAAAACATCGCCATCGCAGTACGAGATCGATCCGAAATATTCCCTGGGCCGTAAGATTAATCCTACAGATACTGGGGAGGAACGAGACAAAGGGAACACCGAGTCTCGTTGACGTCAGTTTCAGATTTTCCTCGGATATCCTTAATTTCCGATAGCATTTAAAGAGGGTGGCTCGCGAAAAGAGGGGAGAAAGGTGGAAAACGCGTAGAATGCGATGAAAGATCGCAGACGAAGAGGGAGTTATCGTTGGCGAGGGATAGCAATGAGGTAAGCATAAACTCACAATTGGGTTCGACTCGACGGAACTGAAAACTCGACTCGGCTCGACTGAGCTCTCTAGCTGGCTCCAGCTATTGATCGGAGGCCGACCGGGGTCAGAGTAGCAGTGGACTACATCGGTACACCTACGAGTGCACGATGCTCCACGTGTTGGTATGTGCACTCCTGCACACCGACACGAGTTTTGCACACGAACGGATAGCATCTATCTATCCTCTCTAACCACCGACGGTACGTACGAGCCACCGTTGCGACGTCGCTATTTACTTTCCAGTTGTGCCTACTGGAATCCCGTGTAAATTTCTATCTCAGTTGGTGCTACTAGACACCTTATGCTCTTTTGTTCGAATCTAACCGAGACGTTACCTTTTTTCCAACCATTAACACATTTTACTTTTCAACTTCACGAAATTCATTTCACGCGTGAATGAAGTTCGTCTCTTTTCATCAAGTAACGAACGTTTTAAACGGTAAACGAAACGACTTGTAAAATTTAGATAGAAATAGATGAGGGAAAACAACTTTTGACTCACTTCATTGGTGTTCCATCGATGTCTCTGGGTTGGAAAATGTTCAGCTCGTGGCAAGGTCTCCAGGTTCTCCGGAAGCTTTATCGGATCTCCGTCTAAACAGATGAAAAAGAAGGGATGAAAGGATCGTCCCACTTTGAATGACTCGAAATTTTTATGAGAATCCTAATGAAAAATAAAAGAACGAATCCCAATATGCTAAAAGTTTCAGTTACCTTTACCGTTCGCCTACTAGCGCGAGTATTCTTGCATCACGCGAGTCACCATAATTAATGCTCGCATATTTATTTCGACGAAAGCTTAGACGTTTGCATAACACATCATTAGTCGTATTTATATGCGACGGATCGAAGTTGTTATCGATCGTAACAGAAACCATGTACTAGAGTAAGAGAACACGTACTCTAAAAGTAATGCTCTTTTCACGTGCATGATATTGTTTTCCGAGAAATGAAATATGAAGAAAATACAGAACGCGAGAAGATCTTTATCTCCATAAAAGTATTAAAAGTACGATATTAGAAGAAGTTCAGGATTAAGAATTAATTCTTAGAGTAACATAGAATGATTTAACTAACAATTTAAGAATGAGCATAAACAGTTTGAAATTTGTTCACTTATGCGAATGAACGTATTCAGAGGAATGAAATGTATCGTCATTTCGAGGCATGAAGGAAAACATCAGATCATTAATTCTGCTTTATCGCCCCGCAATAGCCAATAATATTATTGATATCAGCTGTGATGCAATTACTTTCTCGTTTCTCGATAAATTTCTACGTCTCATACGGATGATCGTGTAAAAATCTGATTCGTATTAAAGATTCGATCTTAAAGAGTAATGTATCGGAGCGAAAGCGGAAGCAAAGGAAAGGAAGCTAAAATGATTGACTATCGCGGAGATAATGGAAAAAAATGAAATAAAATACCAATTGCAGCGTACAAGCCCCTTGATACTTTGTCATAGGTTTCGAAAATATTCGGAGGATTAAATTGTATAATCCTGGCCGTGGCAGGCGAAAATGAGGACTCACTTGGTGCGAGAGGCGTCGGGTAGGTCGCGTGATAGACGACACGCTGTGGATTCGAATGATTGAAGCCCGCCATTTCCGAGGCGCTCGTTAGAGCGACCGCTTCTTGGATCTTACCGATCGTGGCCGATCGTCATCGTCCTTGAACGTACGCGTACCGCGATCTTTTCTGTGATCTCGCAGACATCCCCAGGCTCCTCGTGAACTTGGACGATTGTGCGGCTGATATGGCGACCCGACAATTGTCGGTGTTTGCGACTCTGGACCGTGACAAAATACGACGGCACTCTTTTTGTCAGGAGAGCTTGCTCCCGGGTTCTAGGATGGAAACACGACTCGCTTGACGTTGTCCTCTGCGTGAGGCTCGTGCACGTGGGTGGTGGTTCCCCTTAGAACGGCAGGACATATCCCCAAAAAGATTCTGTACGCGGGCCAGGTTGCTCGTTTCAATCGCAAGTGAATCAATTCAGATTCGCCGCTTGAAAGCAAGTCACATAGATCACGAGTGACGTTACAGATATTTATCGACACAGATGGAGACCGAATTATGAAAATGACAACGCGATAAACGATCGAATCTTCGTACGCTGCTCTTTATTGCAATTCGCCTCCGTGCCTTTCACACTTTTTGTTCGTTTTAAATAACTTCTTCGTAGTAATATAAAAAACTAGTGCCCCATCGTATCCTTATACTCGTGGATAGAACCCAGAACGAGTCCCTCGCGAACCTTGGTTTCCTTTCTTTCCCTTTCAACTGTCCTGTCTCCCAACGTCCTCTTCGAAATTGTCTCTGTCCTCCTGCTAGAATCTTTGCCTCAGTATTCTCTTCGAATCTCTCTCTGACTCACAAGCATACACTTTCTCTTTCGTTCTTCTTGCTTTTTCCCTTTTTTATTCCTTTCCCCTTTTATTGTGCGTTCCGGGAGCTCTTATTCTTCTTATATCCTAAGTTACAACACTGAACCTGTCCCTATCCGAGGGACAAAATAATGTAAGGGTCACACAGTACAGAGAGAACTTAAAAAGAGATTCGCCCGCAGCTGACACGTTTTACAATCGCCTTTTACCGCGTTCAATCCTTTACTTCCACCCCTCTGGTTCTTCCTTGCTTCCCTCTCTTCCCTTCTGTCCTGATTCTCCTGCTTTCTATTGCTGTTTATCACTTTCTCGCTTTCTTTTACACGCGCTCTTCCTCCACCGACACTAGAAGTGGTCCAAGGCTTCAGAAAATAGACCCTTCTTTTTCCTTGTTCCTTCAGACGCTCTACCTCTTTCTTTCTCTCTATCGCTCTCTTTCTCTTGCTCTCTCTCTCTCTCTCTCTCTCTCCCTTTTTCGCTCTCTCGCTCGCTTATCCTCCTTTCTGTTGCGTTATAGGCTTCGTAACGATTTGCTTGAGAACTGGAAATAGTTACTTTGTCGCTTGCGTTCCGCGTTCGTTTTTTTTTTACAGAGGTCTAAGAGTTTCTTTTTAAAGTAGGTAAGAGACTTTTAGGAGACGTGTGAATATCGTGTTGTTTAGTGTTATTTACAAATGTGTATGTTTTGTTTTGTTAATAAAATAGATTCGAATTAGTCTTTGGCCCCGCGTGTCTGCTCCCGAGCGGCGGGAGCCGCAGAGTGAGCCAACCCGCGACTCTCGACCTCCGTCCATCGCCCCTCTTTTCATCCTTCAGCGACTGTTCCCTACCCCTGTTCCGCCTATTCCACCATTTCACGACCCCCACCAGAGGAACCAGTCCGACTATCCAGCCCCAGCCACAGCCCTTGTCTGCCGAATCCCTTTTCCTTCCACCCTCGTAGCACCCGACCATCTCACCCTCCTCGTCTGCTGCACCCTCAACATCCAACCCCCACTTCGCTCGCCAGCCTTTACCTACCCCACCGCGTAACCCGGCAGCGACTCTCCTCTATACGTTCGGTCTCGTTAAGGTGTGAGTGCACACCGAGCCAATTCCACGGAGAACTCGCCGATGCTACCCTCTGGAAAACTCCGACGGAGTTGTAAATTAAGGATTACCGAGGATGCAAATTAATGCCTGAGCGTAACATTTCTCTACCTACTATCCCTCCATTTCCCCTGGCAGAATCTTCTCGCACGGTGGAACCGTGAAGTGTTGTCCCGTGTCGAGCCGCAATAATCGATTGTTATCCGACCTTCTGCGGCATTTAGAACGCGATGCAGGATAATTCTTTATACGAGCGTTTAACGAATCCCTATCGTTCGTTACTTCCTCTACGCCGGATTTGCAAGGCTTTCGACTCGGGAGCACCTCGAGAACCGCTGGGCGCAAAGTATCCGGGACAGGGTGAAAAAAAGAGGACGAACAAACGCGGCACCGAGAAGCAACTTCCCTGTTTTCCTCTTTTTCCTCTTCCTCCCTTCCTTTTTAATTAGTCAAGCTATGTAGTTTAAGTGGAACAAGCGAGAAAACGTTCCCGCCAAATTCGACGATAAATCGGCTTTACGTTGTGGAAATTAGGGGTGGAGAAAAAGGAACAAAAAAAAGGGCAACCCACATTTTTTTCTCACCGAGGATTTTCAACGCGGCTCGCTGAGAAATAGGCTACGGCGGTTGGGGCAGGACTTTAAAAATGTAAAATTGCAGTGATTCAGCATTTATCGAACACCTGACATTCTATCCACTGCCAACGGGGAAGTTTCCTCCGACTTGCCATCAATATTTGCACTCAGCATAGAAGCTTCCAGCAGTCAATGAAAAAAAGAGACTTCAACGTGTTACCAGTTAACGAATCGAGAACGATTCGTAGTAGAAAAAAAAAAGGAAGAAAAAAAGAATGCAGGTAAAGGGAACATGAAAAAGCGAACTCTCCGGGGAGGGAAAAAAAGAAATGGAGGAGCAAAATGTTGAGCAGAGCCTCCCGCTTGGGGACACATAGGCGCAGCCCCTGGCTCTCTCGTCCCCCTCTTTCCGAACCCCTAAACCATATTCCACTCACAACCTACGGACTCGTCGTAGGTTATAAGCGGCTGCTTTCGCGCCTACACGTATTTTCCACACGTACAATGACAGTCGTACTTTTGCAGACTTGCAAGCTAAGGCTGTACAGAGCTATAAGCAGGGCATGACACAGCATACATCGGATTCTCGCTGAAGGTTCGCGTCGAATTTTAATGGAACCTCCGCCATCTCCCAATGACCCCAGCAAACTGGTCCCTCTATAGGCGATAAAAAAAAAGCAGAAAAAAAAAGAAAAGAAGATCCAAATCACTCGGACATCGAGTTTCCGTCACGAATATGATTAATAAATGGGTTCACGGGCACGTGTATTTGTACATATAGATTTAAGCGAAGCTCTAGCGTGCACACCTAGCAAAGGGTATATGCATGTGAATTCACGTGTATAATCCGTTAGGTCTGAATTAGGCTCTTGGGGTGAGCGTGTGTGGTCTGTTTACACAGATGCACGTGTGAGAGCGTGTGCAGCGAGAACCGAAGGGGTGGGCGCAAACGCTGCTCGTCGAGGATTTTCTCGCATAAGCTCGTAATTTACCCAGGACCTCGTAATTGAGAGGATCTCCCAACGAAGAGCATGCTGACGAAACGAAATAAGCCTGGACAGGTTCGTCTCTGGACAGCTTCATCCCTGATTAATCCTTCCCCGTAGTGTCGATTTATGCCGACGGCCTTATACATTATTTGGGCATCGCGCAGACTCACGGGCTTAGCATTTTGTCTGCCCGATATCACCGTTAATAGAATCAGAATGCTCCCTCGCTTTTTCATTACATTTCTTTTCCTTCTCTCGCCGCGCGATGGAACAATCCCGTGCGCGCTTGCACGGGCTTGGCCGCTCGATTTATACCTGGTATGTGATACCACGTAGCAGCGGATAAATTGGAAAATAGAGATCGAGAGAAATAGAAACGGAACCTATTTTTAGATAAGTACGTGGACAAAAGTGGAACGCGCAAGGTGCACAGATTTCTAGCTGCGCGACCGGCGTACGATTCCTATTGTTTTCTGCTGCCTGGACAGCCAACTAATTTTTGGTATCGCGCCGACTTTACTCGCATACTCCACGACTCCATAATTTCCGAGTAACCATCGAAATGGAACATTACGTATAGCTGAATTCATTTCCGACAGATTTATCGTTCCGCCTATAGAAGAACGGAATACCCCGGCGCCGCACCGGTTTGGTTTGAGAATCGCATTCACGTCCTGATAGAATGCTTCTCTTGTACAGTGGGACAATCGACGCTTATATTAGGCTGCTGCGTATGAAATGTCGTTTTGTCTCGAAAGGTTCGAATTTTCCGGTCGAGAATCATCTATCATACTTTTGTCTTATCGTCCACGATAATGAATCAAATTGGAAATGAAATTATTTCGTGTATATCAACAAGATTTATAATTAGATTTGCGGATTTCTTTGCAATGTAAAACACTTATATTCAACATTTGCACTGTACCATCAGCTTAAATGGAATTCGAAGACTATTTATAATGCAGGCATTTGGAACAATAAAATTATGTAATCATTCAAGAATGTGTAAGAGTAATTCATAAATTATTTACTGCAGAAATGAAATCTATGTTTGATGAAGACATTTCATATGCACCATCCTAATAAATCACCAAATTCCGCGATAGTTTCCAAGTAACGAATAGAAACAATTAAATCCCGACGGGCCAACGACGGGAGGGTAACGCTTTTGAAGATCAATATGTTGTACGAGTTTTAAATTGCAAGTCATTTAGGTCAGCACGCAAAGCTGAAAGGGCTAATAACCGAAAGGTCTCATATGCTAAATGCACTATAAATAGAGCTGTCGCTCGCCCATCTCCGTCATTTTGTCTATCGATCCCAAGGAGTACAGGACTACTTTCAATTGAAAATTGAGGTATTCGTGCGAAATCTTCCTCTCTCTCTCTCAAAAAAAAAAAAAAAATACGCTATGTTACACTTATAAATATTAAATGAAAAAAACATTAAAGAAATTCGACTGATGGAAGAGATATGTCGGCAGACGATTATAAAATGCTGTATACTAGAAAATGTCTCTTACAAAATTTGATACAAGGATGAAAAGGGAAATAGAGGAATCTTAAGAATAAAAAGAAAGATCGAGGTAACATAGAAGGTAGCATAGAAGAGGAAGACGGAAAGGGACAGCGGAAGGTAACGTAAGTTATGAAAGCAACGGGAAAGAAAGAGAAAGGGGGTAGATTTCGCGATGCAAACAGAGCAGGCGCGAGACGATCAATTACGTAACTTGATAAAAGTAGGTCACGTGTCAAAGTGCGGAGCCATCCCCAAGGTGTCCAACTTTTTGGTATAAGCTCGTAAATTACCAGTCAGCTAGCTGCTGCTACCCCTACAGCTTTAAATAGGACATTGGCAGAGGCTCCTGTCCAACTATATCTCCCGTTCCTCCCCCTTTCGCCGTCTGTCTCGCTTCTTGTACCTCGGACATCCTTCAAATCTTTGCTTTCTCCTTCGCGCAGTGTCCGAACCATCCCCCTTATCCCTCATCCGGCGCTCTCTTGTTCCTTTATCACGTAGATCGGTCGTTTCAGCGAACACGGGGCAAAGTTAGCCGGACACGTAACTCGCCGGTCATTAGTCGTCGACGACTATAGCTCTGCTATACTCGGTAGAAGGAAATACGAGGAGCGAGACGGAGACTGAGAATGAAAGTCTTCGAAAACAGAGAAGGAGAATTGTAAAGGAGTCGGGGAGGGGTGTCGGGTAAAGCCAGAAGGGGCGGGAGAAAGTAAAAAGACAATTCCCGTGTACCTATTCCTGTACGAGCCAAACAAAGATAGACAGGGAGGAATAAGTACATGTATGCTCGTGTATGTGTCTTTAAGTGTTTTCTGTGCAGGCTACGCGAAGGAAAGAAGATGAACACAGAGAGGGGGGTGAGAGAGAAAGCGTGGCGGCAGGAAACCTAAGACAATCAATAAGATCGCCGGGTCCGAAGGAGCTCGTGCTTGGATTCGCCGAGTTGCTTCGGTATTTCCTGCCAGGGACTACGAGACTCGCGGTTAACAGATATTTATCGTCGTTAAATGCGACGGCCTGAATTAGAGTCCCCTCAAGAAAATCGACGAGAGTAGAACGAAGACGGGCAGCTACGTGGAAGTAGTGGCAGAAGGAAAGCCGTGTAGAAGAATCAATGGTATCCAAGAGAGGGAATTAGAAAGGACACCAGCGGGATTTTATAGCAGAAAAAAGAACGAATCGAGAGTCGAGACAGTGTTGGTACCCTGAAGGGGTCGATACTTAGTCTAGTCAGCAACGATTGGATAGGTCAGGATAGACAGGGATAGGCTAGTATAAGGCACATACGTACAGAACAGCCAACCAACGACGTCCTGCCGTTTAAGAGGTATACATTCTGTCGTCTGTACAGGGTTGGTAATTTCTGTAGTAGACTAAATTCCGTTGATTGCTGGCCAGCTATCAATGAAGGAATTACTGACTGATTCTTATCTTCGAAACTCGGAAAAATCCATCAAAAATAAACAAGATATTCTAACGCAAATACTTATGCTTAGCACGCGTAGATGAAGGAATAGTGGAAGGGTAGCAGAATCGCCGCTCTGGCGGATATTACCGGAACCAGGAATCATCCCCATTGGAGCTTATCCGCCAGGGTGCAGTTCTTTCACAGGGGTAGTTTCAATAGAGGATTGCAAGGTGGGACACCTAAACTGGGCCGTGACACCAGCCGATAAAGAAGACAACTTGCCTAACAATGGTTTCCGGTACAGAAAATATACTCCCTCTTAGCCACAAATATAGGCACTCGTTCTTCCAAGAGCAGAGTCAAAAAATAATTGATTAAATACGAGCATTGAAAAGATTTTCAAGACCATTTAAATATAGACGCTGGCTACTTTATTTTAGACTAGATTTTTTACGTATACGATAAGAACGCATTGAAAGCCTTGACATCACTTTGCAACATAACTTACTGATGCTAACTTTCTGTAATATCTAGTATGAAGACATGTAGTCTTCAAGGGAACTTATGTATAAGTATCTTAATAAAGTTTTAAGGAAGTTCGTGCATATAGTTTAAAACAGTAACGAAACTTGCGTTAATATGGGATCGATATCGATTTTCATAGTAAATGCTGTCCCTACTTAACAAGGTTGAGAGACAATATTGGATATTTTACAAAATATCAGTTATGTATAGATGTATAAATAATTATTATATAGAATATTTTACAAAGAAAGAAAGCGACCTCGGTATATGTATACATAACATTGAAACGTTTCAAAAATGCATCGAATCGTGAAATTCCAGCGAGCCGAGAAGAGGGTGGTTTCAAGATCGAAACTGGCTGTCCTACTTTTAGTAAAAGCATTATACGGACCTACATGCGTGGATTCGAAGCAAAACATTTTTTCAGCCACCCTATCCACCGCTCCGACGTAACTGGAAAATGAAAATAGCTCCTAGCGTTTCACGAGGCCGTCCAACGAGCCGAGTTCCATATGAAGAACATTTCAATTGTCTCATTACGAGCTTCGAACATGAGCATACCGGTTAGACAATTTTAGCTTCTCTTTACTGTACATAATTATTTATACAATAATGAACTACGGGATTCACGCGCAACCATCGTGAAATATTTTCGGACCAAGTGAACCGAGTGGTACGCGTATTTCTGTCGCGACATGTACGTACGTTTCAACGATTATGTGTAACTGGGGCTGCATATGAATACCGCCTGAATATATTCAATTCTGGAAACGTGGGACAAGCAAGTTACATGAGAGAAAGAGCGATAAAGTGGGAGGCCTTTGACGACGAAAGAATGGAACACGTGACGTCGAAGTTTAGGATGAAAGGAGGCAGGAGAAAGTGGAAGAAAAATTATATGGCCGTGATAATGCGCCTCTCGTAAGGATAAAAAAAGTTTCAATGAAGTCTCAGAAATGAATCTTCTTTTCTATTCAAAAGTTTAACCAGATTCCTACTTCGAATAACTCAATCTCGACGTAATAAAAACAGAGAGATCTCTGGCGTAGCCTTTCGATGCGATCGAATTGGAAGGTGGAAAAAATAACTTGGAACGCACTTATAATAAATAGCGGTCGACTTATTTCCACGGGCGCGCGAGGTATTTCCGTACTTAACGAATCGATAAGTATGCATGTAATTCGTTAGGGAACGGTACATGAAGCAGTTAACACGCTCCACCTCCCGTCGCGACGTGATGTTAAAAATTCACTAATACGAGGCTCGAATAATTGTTTCCCTTGACGTAGAAGTTAATATAAACTATGTATAATTCATGCGGGCTTAAATAGTTTTGATTCCGAACGAAATTCGATCGATGGACTCCATTTAAAATTTAAATGCGAGACTTAAAGGGGAAGAATTAAAGAGTACGCTCGCTGCATGAAACCCGACGACGTGATATCTGCACAAATTTTTTTTATCTTAACGAGGTACTGCCTACCGAAACAAGACGTAAAACTGGAAGGACTTACAATGTGCATTTATAACAAAAATCACGCATTAAACGATGCTTGCATTATAACTTTAATACATTAATTCGTTTACAGATATAGTAGGACTATGAAAGACAGCTTACTTTTGTACCAACCGAATGAATTGTAAGTAGTATATTTTAAAATGTATCAAACTTTCCTGTTTTATCTCCTCAATTAATCTACCAATAGTATATGCAGAATAAACTACGCTGTTACGTGATCTGCAATTTGCAAGGAACTTTTATTAAATTGCGTTATCGTGTTTAGAACGATTGCGCCGTTCAAGATACCAGATCTCCGAAAAAGGTCGCAAACAAGTATTGAAAAGATACCAAACGAAAAAGATGATCGTTTCGCGTGTTCATGCCTTCGTTTACGGAACTTAATTTCGCTAATTATTTGGAACACGGATTTCAATGCCCATGAAATGTCTATCTAGACTGAACAATTTTCCGTTGTTATCTTTCGAGATAATCGCAAAAAGTTGCTATTATTGGCTTACTGAATCTTGTTAGTTAACATCATAGCAATGTTGGACAAAGATGGATTGCGTTATAAAATCGTAGCAGTAACATGTACACAAAAAAGTTGTTCAGAATCATGATGAATCGGAGATATGTTGACAATGGTTGATCAACTATCACCAAACTCATGATTGCCCCATTCTCATTCCCATCAATGAGGAATAAAACGATCTAAGATAAGAGCAACGTTTGAACTACGAGCGGAAACACGAGGTCGTAACTTGATAAACGTTTCCATCGACTAGAAGCCGAGGGTCGTAACAGTGGAGCGTAGTAAAGGCAAGAGTGTATAAACAGCAAGGAAAATTATTGGCTCCTAAGATGCACGGCTGATAGGGGAATAAATAATTCACGGGAGGATCGGCTGATCTGTCAAAGGTAAAAGCAAGCAACGGCGGAAGTACTTACCGGAGATGGGATCCGCGCCATCGAGCTTCCTGTCTAAAGAGACGTTCTCGTGTGCAGCCTCCTTGCTCGTCCTTGGACGACATCCAGAGTTCGATTCGGTAGTACCGATCCCCTCTTGGCTCTTGTGATCGTTCCTTAGGTGATCGTTCCTCTCGTGCGACTTGGAGCTACCAACCCCGACCTTAGTCGATGTTTTGCTACCAATTGCTCCGGCGTTTCCGTTCAGGTTCCCATTAATGTTGATGTTGTTACCGTTCGCGGGCGAATGATTGTCAGCCTGGTGAAAAATGTTGGACGCCTTCTGTGGAACCTTGTAGATACATTGCAAACACTCTCTAGTCATCACGATGATACATTTACAAGGAAACATAAAAAAAAGAGAACAAAATCCATATAAGAAACACGTATATCGTATCGATTAAATTGGCTTAATTTATTTGTCAACAGCTTCACAAAACGAGAGAAATTATTGGCGTAGCTATTAGATAAGTCTAACAATAAAAATGACTGAAATATTCAATGAAATTTTACTCTTATAAGAAATAAATTTATACTTAAGCTAAATACAATATGCAATGCTGCTGATTGGAAAAATTAGAAGAAGATCCTAGTTACGTCAATGAAAATTGCTTAACGAAGGAATCCAACACCGTTTGGTCGAACCACACAATAAATTAACCGACTCACCGTGTTGGTCATACACGTCGAGGAGGATGAGCGCACCACAACGATGCGATTCTGATTGTGATCATTGGAGGCGATCGTGGACACAGCGGCGTGATTGGCGAGTCCGTGTGTCTCCTGAGTATTATTGGATACGGCATTGGAATTGGTGTTACTAGTTGTGACGTTACCGCCGAGGGAAGTCTGCCTGATCACCAAAACGCTGCCAGCCGGCTCCAGCACGACCACTTGCCTCATCCTAACCGTCCCCTTTTTCTCGCCTTTCTCTTGATGCTACTGACGAAGAAGGAGAACGTGCACAGGTTGCACGAAAGCTCCCTCGAAAACGATCCTCCTTCTTCGGCTGATCCAAGTACCCGACGGGAAATGCGTTCGTTCCCCAGCCTCCGCCCCACGGTTCTTAAAGTTCCAGCACGATCGCTGCCACCTGCTCCTCCTATACACACGTACATCAAGATACTCGATATTAAAGCTGTCATCTTAAAGGATGATCCTACTTCCATCCTATTCTGTACCGCGCTCTTCTCCCTGCCCCTGACCCCTATCTCTTTCACTCTTACGAACGTGTCATTCAGGTAGGGTAGGTACTAGCGTGGCTTCTCTCGGAAGGCAAATCGATGAGATTATTTTGTTAGCCGTCTGTGTCTACCTCCGTCGATCGCTTTTTACAGCCCGTTTTACTAAAGTATGAGTAGTAACGCTTAACGCTACTGCTAATGCTCGATCTTAAATCCCTCATTTCTCGCAAACATCGGACGCTTGCAGATCGAAGATTCGGATGGGGGTTTCGAGACTCAATCTATTTCTGGAAGGGACAGGTAGTAATCCGTAATAGTTTCACGTCCACAGTAGCAGAAAAACAATTTACACATACTCCTGCTGATATTTATCTGTTTCTATTTCGAAACAATTAAATTACAGCTAAAGAGGAAGGACAAAAAGGCTACAAACAGGAAATACATTAACGGTCAGACGTCAAGGAGTTATTTCGTGAAATCATGATGAATTGCCTATAAAAATAAGAAACGAATGCATGTACAAGGCTTGAAAATTTGAAACCGCTCCAACTAATGTCGCGATATTAAGTTCTTGGATCAGAAGCACGTGAGAGAGTTGCGAGTATCCAAAATCACGTCTGGAGAATGTATAGCTTTTCGAGGTAATCTCTGAATGTACACAAAAAATTTGATTTCCTCCTGTATACACACATTGAATTAATCAAGGTGCACAGACTCACGCATTGATCCCATTTTCGATTACCCTACAGCTATACATATACAAAGTAGTCTACAATTCTATTTTTTATATCTCCATGACTATATCGACGATTTTACCAAGTTGATTCTAGTTGGCAGCTATTATCATACATGCGATTCTTGGCAGCTATTATCATAGATTTAGCCAATGAAACTGAGTCAAAGTCTTCCGAAAACCGACTCCATTGCAGATTCGCAAGAGACTATGAGAAATTATTCGAATAAGAATAGGGGATTAAACGTTGCCAGTTTATTCTAATAAAATAGGAAGCAAAAACGACAAAATTTTCAAATACATTCTGTCCGCTCTTATGCAATTAAAAGATCATTTCTGAGTTCGAATCACCTTTCTAAATCATAATTTTAATTCAATCACTTATAACGATACTTATAATTAATACTGTTTGTTCTATTTGAAATTGGAACCTCAATTATGTTAATTATGTATATTTTTCTGTAAAAAAAAGATTACCTTACGATACGAACCATTCAATGAAAAATGGAAATTTTAGGAATTGGAGGAAGAGGGAGAGAACACTGAATATAAAATTTGAACTTTGAGTATTTATTAATTTCTAAAACATTAATAAATATAAAATAACACAGACTTGGTTCATACACTGAATCATTATCCAGACTCAATATTATTAATACATCATTTCTATAGTAGTATCTTTGTCACTATCGAATACCCAACGACAACTACATCGGTCTCAGTATCTATAGGGTATACCATTTTACAATCTACCAACATGACAAGAATCCATCATCGCACAGTTCAGTCGATGCAATGTCGGTCGCCTTAGGGTTGTGTTATACAATATTCGCGAAGCATTCAGCGGATCCTTTGGACCTATCTAGCGAGGTTGCCCACAGAAACTGCCCTTACAGTCTTCATATACATACATATAGTAACTCAGCAATTACTTTTGAACAAACCTGATACCCATACAAAACTGCATAAAATGTCAACAAGAAAATATGCATATATTTAAATGATCAAAGGAAATTATTATTGAAGTTCACTGCATCGAAGATAGCAACTATTTTTCCACTAATCTAATAAATAAATTAAATGCTCCTCCGGAATTTTCTAACATCAGAATGTCTGTCCTCTTTATCCGAAAATCGAAAGGAATTTCGTAATAATTTTCCGTTTCTCCACGCCTTCCCAATTTCTGTCGATGTCATCCTCTTGCACCCTTTGACTTGACTTTCCCTTTGAAGAATAGAAACCTGATTTCCGGCACACGATAAGGTCTACGTAAATCAATTCCGTACTTAAATTTTAGTCGAACATTTCCAGATAGTTTACCATGACGCTTTGTACGTTATTAGGATCAGCGGAATTAAATGATAACGTACTGATAAGAGCTTAATCACGATTTTATAAACTAATTTATGAGAGAAACAATGCGAGATCTGATCGCACTTTCCGCAAAATTTCTCCTCTCGCTCGAAAGTTCATAACGACTACCAAGTACTCGAGAGAAGAGACTTGTCTACTCGGAATTTCGTCATTCTCCATACCCTTCCGGCCTCTTAGTCTCTTTGTCTGCTTCATTCTCTCCCTCTATCTTTATTGCACTTCAAAATTTCGGATTCACCTTGGAGACAGTTACCCTGTTGCCCTCCACTTTAAGAGCAGAGACCTAATTCCCCGACGCGTTTCACCTCTCGTAAAATACGATCCCACACAGGAATTACTACCTGCGACAACTCTCATATTTCTTTACTATTTCTCTCTAATTAAATACTGTAAACTTTTCTATATTCGCTATATATTCATTTAGAAAATACAGGATGATTTACGCAACCGTAACAATAAAATATGTTCGCAAATTAATTATTTTTCATCTATGTCGGCCTAACCCATTTTTACATGAAACGACCAAAATACATTATTGAGATTTTTTTAAATAACTCTATACGTGTAGGTATTTTTAAAGTTTGAACGAAAAGGGAGATGTCAAACTTTATTGAATTTTGTGATGTGAAATAAAAGTACGTCACGCTCATCTTCGTATTTGATCGGTTGCTAATTAATCAATTTAATAATTGACTGAACACCGATTATGTCCTAACAAAAAACGTTCCAGTGGCAAAGGAGCATAATCTACTCATGATTTCTCGATCATTCAACCATACACGGCTTAATTTACGTTCTTACGGCCTGTTACACCTTCCCCTGGATACCTTTACTATCTTCTTATGCCCCTCTCACTTTAACTTAACGATTCACCTTGGAACCAAACGTTCTCCCTTTGAGGCGCACTGACCCAGTTTCCTACTCCCCATGAATCGAGAAGTTCGAGGTATGAATTTTGAAAAAACCTGCCTACGACGGCTTGTAACCAGTTTACGAGCACTTCTCGCGACACTGCTACAACTGCCGAATAATATATGAAATCGAGCAAGCTAGGCATCTATACTTTCTGAGACGTCGAATCAAACACGAACCGATTCGGAATTAGAAGAAAAATTTAAGCGAGCCTAAAAGTGTATCTTCGGAAGCATTCAGAGTTTGTGACATCCTAAATCTTTTCGATAACATGCCCACATATGTAGGCGTCTTAAATGGACATGGTTTCAAAGCAGTCACCCGGAAGCTCTAATTAATCGGGTTACGCAACTGCTCCTCATAATTCTGCTAAACAAGATATACTTTCGCATGCAAACTTCGGGTTACGAACACCTGAAACTTTTGTAGTACCTACATGTGGAGTACTGATCAATTCTACGTATCGTGTGTTACTAAATATTATAAAGGTAACACAACTGAAAAAAGTATGTCTTTTACGAGAACCACTAAACGGTTCGTAAATATCATTATCGTAAAAATCAAGTTTATAAGTGATTCGTGTTACTCATGCAGAGAGTTACAATTGTATGAAACATTGCAACAATTATTATATGAATTCCTTTATGAAATATTGCATTACTTATTATGTCAACACTTGTATGTATAAATAATTTAACAAAACGATGAATGAATTATTATATTAATTTACGAATACGTGAAGAATTGTACGAATTTGTGAAGAGCAGAACTGAACACAATAATTCTCTTGAAATTTTAAAACGAAACTGGTAGGTCTCATAAATGCAAACAAGCAGTCGAACGACGGTCGAACTTGCGAATCGTGAAGCAGAAATCGGGAGATTATTCTTCCATGCGGGAAAACAAGTAAACTCCCACGCGTACACCAAATTATCAGCAAAATACGATTCTTTTCTTTCCTTTCACTCGAAACAAAGTTAGACCTTATATCCCATTTATTATTTGTTTATTCTACCTTCGAGAGACATCGACCCAGTTCCCATTCACATGAACGTATACAACGTTCAACTCCGACAATCGGAGATTGGTGGACTCGAATTTCGGAAAAGGATTTCGTCGACCATGTAAAACCATTTTATTCTTGTCTGCTTGATCTATAAGTACTTGTTCTTATACGAATCTAGCGAGGTCAGACGTTGTAGACTGGCTACAAAAATTACATAAGCTTTACAAACAGATTTTAAAATGTAGATCATTCTTTCCCAACACCGAGAGATTCCAACATAAATACGTATTATATTATCCAGTTTTCAGTGATCCTATTCTTCGCTGTTACTTAAAGAAAATTTTATTCTCAAATAATGCTACATTTCCTCTATGTCCAAGTAGAATTCATTTAGAATAATTAGTACTTTTACTATCTAACGCAATTAGAAATACGCTTTCCGTTTGCTCATTCAACTCACTCAAGACAAGAAAATTTATGCGAACATTAATTCCGTGTAAGCAAGGCAATGTTAGCAGTGCAAAAATGTGCTTCCCGTGTTTGCCGTATTTTCCTAAACAAGCAGCAATTCTAAGAGAAGCTTCGTTGGAAAGAGTAAAGCATTTTTGGTTAAAGTAAACTTGTTTGTTTTAAGTTTACTACGATGCCACACACTTCAGTTTGCCCAATATTAAACATCCTGCCGAAATGTGTACAGCATCCGGAGCTTTTCATCCCGTAAGACTATTACTGCAGAAGGTAACAGCTTCCTGAGTTTATCGTTGTATTCTAATTTTCTGAACAACCACAGTCCCGACCTTTCTAATCTGACCAAATAACTTCTAAAAACCTCATCAGCCGTCATACAATTACACGTTCGATGTCAAGATGTATCAAACTGAAACCATCAAATTCGTACATTTCTAACGTAACTGATAATTCAGATGATGAAACTGAAGCCACTAATCGTCAATACAAATTGTAATATTTTACAAATAGTAGAAGAATGACCGTAACAACTCAAAGATGTGACTTTTTAATTAAAAACTAATAATGAAAATCTTGGATTTTCTATGCCCTTGGCTACGTGACATGCTTCTAATTTCTAAATAATAAGATACGATTGTCAATGAATGATTTGGACGAGAAGAAAGCACAGGAAAGAGTGGAGAGAAATAACGAGCGAGAACTATGCATACGTATGCTCACGCTTCGAGGGTGCGGACTGGAAACAGAATCCCCTTTCTCAAAGTCGTCGATAACTTCCCTTCCCCGAGCAATAGTTTCAAGAGCAAGGTGAACATTCACGCGTACAACTCTGACCGAGATACGAATCGACCAAGCAGTCGGTCGCGAAAGAGTCGTTTTGTATCATGTAAGTTGTCAACAAGTATCATCATACCCACGTCCCAAACCGTGCCAGGAGTAGAGGCAGTAAAGAAAACTGATGAAATTCACGCATTAATCACGTCGAAGGAACGCATTGTTATTATGGCAATAAATAAAAATCCTGTAAGAAACATGCGTCTAGACAGTACAGCCATTTTAACGTATTTATAAGAGTGTAATAGAAATATGATACCAATCGTTAATTAAAGAGTGAAAACGCGGTAACAAAACGATTATTATAGCAGGATGGAATAAACGATATAAATATGTTTTATGCAGTATACGATGCAGAATGATATGAAGTGCGTGTCTAGAGATAAACTGGACTGTATTCCACATTCGTTTTACAACAGGAAATAATACCGGATACAGATGCTTCTGTATAAACAAGAATTGATAGAAGTTATATTAAAGTGATCTTCGCGTTACGACAGACTTTACAATAAGTGATGAATTTTGACTCTTCTTCTGTGCGATAACGCGACCAAAACTCATGTAAGATTGAGTCAAGACTGAAGCCCATCACTTGTTGCAAGGCATGTCACGATCTCATCGAGTATTGCTTCTTACTTAACATTCGAGGAATATCATGAATAAAAATAAAATAGCTATAAGCAAGTGTTCCCAGTAAAAAAAACCCGCACCTTCCTCAAATCCTTATTATCTTTGTTTCAACACCACGTGATTAGCAACGTGGCTTGACTATCATTGATCCAACGTGCTTACATGTAGACGTGCACGATAGAACCATAGGCTTTACCTGGGTAGGTAACATTCGCTATCGTCTCAAGGTACTTGCGAAGCGATAAGAGTACTTGATTGTTGAAAAAAATATATCTTCGTAGATTTAGCACCTACGAAATGGAATAGGTAAATGACTAGGCTGACGATAATAAACGTTCGAGATAAGACAAAATGTGAAACTGTAAAGTAGATTGCAAGCAAACAAGGACAATAATTAAATATTTTAAACATGACGGCAAACTGGATGTTCCTTTTTTTAGTGTAATCCAGAAGAACAGGATATAATTTTATACTTTCCGCTGATACGGGCACGTAAGCTAAAGTACGATACGATGGTAGTAATTAAAATTAAATGTAGATCACTAATACAATACATCATTTAGAAATATTGTTAGACTGCGGATTTCACGCATTAATAAGAAAATTATACAGAAAATACAATAATCGAATGTGAAAAGTGAAATGGTAATGAAATCGCTGTTGTTTTGTAACGATAAAACAAGCTGCAGATCTAATTTTCTAAATTGATGTGATGAATGTTTTATTTTGCATTAAAGTCAGCAGTCTGGATATCATTAATCGCGAAGGCGAAACCTTAGTTCTCACACCATAGCTTGATTGGATTTATCGATTCAACTGGGTCTAATCCGACCGATGATTGAAGTGTGCCTGAGCGTGAAACTTTGTGTCTTTAACATAGTATACAACAGGTATCCTCCGTATGTGAATGCACCAAGAGTTCTATTATTATCGTTGCACGTGCCACTCTATCGGCAGATAACCACTATACACGTTCGATAGCCGCCTCGCGCATAATACGCTATCATATTTATTCACTTTTAAATGCTACATATGTACGCGCCGGCATTCACCGTAATTTATACGGCGGGCCCGTATACACGCAAACAGGTGTACGCGGAGTCACGCTGTATAATCCTAGTATTGTGTACAATTTCTAAGCGTCCCACCACCCATATCGCAGTCATGCGTTAGACTTAACAAGTCCACAGAAGCCTGTGTCTACTTTTACTTACAATATCCGTGCCAAGAAATGCTACACACATCTATAAGCATTAGTTGAAATATAAAAAAAGACGAAAAGTAGCGTGATCCAGCAGAGATAATTAAAATATTACCGAATGAATCATTCGTATTTATAGCGATTCGCATTGGATACAACTGACTAAAAGTGAGTCATAAAACAGGTGCAGATTCAACCTGTTTTCGAGGAAGGAAGAGAAATAATGATACTGTTGCCACTTGTCACGGAAAATGGTAACAAACGTGGAGTGTAAAGTTTGACAAACTGCCTTTCGCTCGTAACTCGGGAATAATATTCATCACTTCTTTTATTGCACGTTGTGTGCATCGAGCGCGAGGTTTCCTTAAACAGAAGATTATGAACTTGGCTTCTAAGTATACTTTGAATCGACCAGCTTTCCATCCGTACGAGCGCACTACCCATTTTGCCTTTTAATAAAATTACAAATTTCATCCCCCCCGTTGCGTAGACATCGATCATCGTTTTACACGTAACGCGATAAAACGAATGATAAAATAACAGGCGATGGGAACGAAGGAGGGGTAGCAGAAGAACTGATAGTGTTTTAGTCTAATGGTAATAATTCGGTAGAGAACGAAGCCGTATAAAAGGTGACTCTCATCGGTTACGACAGAATGGCTAGTATCACAAGTGGCAGGAAACACGCACAGTAACGTTCTTGATAACAGCTGATTACGATGAGCTCGCCCGACACAATGGTCGTCATTTAATGAATTACATTCCACGTTGACATTCTGATGGCATATTATAACAGATGCTTTTTACCACTTCCCGCCAAAAACGATAATTCATTAATATGTATTTGATTTTTTCATTGACTAGGTACCGTCAATGAGACGTATATTATTTTGCCGAATATAAATTTTTTCGTTTTCTAGACTGTTTCGTATAGCCATGACGGGGATACATGCCAATTGTGATCGGGACCTTCGAAAAAGTATTTTCTTTTTTTTCACACAATTGGAACTAATAACCGGAGAGATGAACACGTGGTGATGGTAGATAATAAAAGTTGTAAAATTTTCTCGATACATTCGTTTATGCCAGGGCTACAGGTTTACGGTATGCACTAAAAATAGCAGTACCCATAAAACTGCTCGGTGAGAATCGCCACGAGACCTCGCGAGGACGTGGCGTATACCATTACAATTCGCGACCGCGTTGTAACCTAAACACGCATGGTGAGTTAACCAAAATTCTGAGAACATTACGTCCACTGACAGTCACGGGAAGCATCGAAAATAAGCTGCTTGCATTCGGTGACGTTCACGAGAACATCAAGATCCCGACAGTTCGACGCCGAGACATCGTCGGAAACGAATGGAATAAATCAATGTCACGCAACATAGGATAGCCCGTCGCATATCATGATTAAAAACATCTATTTTAATGAGTGAAACGTTTTATCATATGCGAATACTTACGATATCTGTGCTCCGTGTGACAGAAGGCTCGTAACCCGTGTCGAGAGGGTTCATCTTGAAACGATTGTTTACGAGGCGACGACACTCGGATCAATGAAAAGTTACCACTTTACCACCGGCTCATAATCGTGCATTACTTATCGTACACGGATCTCTCGATGTACCGTTGATTTTCACGCAAAAATTCGTGTAATCATGCGTGCCTGCGCTCGCGGTCGATCCTTGGAATCCATGACAGGTACGAGCCACGGGTATAGCCGTCAGCCGCATGCGCCGCAAGCAGAAGTTATCACGCTCTGCCACTACCAAAACGAGCGGGTAATATGTAGATGAGAAACTCTGCTTCGAATTTAAATTTCTACTACGAATAAATATACACGCGCCGGAATGAATCATATTCACTCGGGAGCTTAATTAATCCGACAGATTAAAGCTAATTAGGACGCGTCTCTTTTCACCTCTCTGTAACAACGTGCAATTTGCTCTGTGTCAAATCAGTCATAATGTACGTTTATTATGGAAAAAAAACGGAATTTCAGACCAGGACAACCATGTATAATATATCAAATTAATTCGTACAGTTTAGT
>NW_017149195.1:96123-103167 GCF_001652005.2 Ceratina calcarata | reverse complement strand
CTACATAATTAGCAACAAATTAATTTATTTAGATGATAGAATACGATTAAATGAATTAAAAAGAGAAAATTGTAAATACATTTTTGAAATTGATCGATACGGATCAATCATGTCAGTTGCAACAATTTGACATGCGCAGTTCAGTTCTGCTTACGTATTTAGATATCTATTTGAATAATATAGTTTCTCTCTTCGGGAAAGACCGCGTTTATCGTTTTGCGATCGGTAGTGGAAATTTTGTGAAAAAAGGCAATCAAATTATTACCGCCGCGTTTGTGACCACATCGTTGCACAACTACGAATGGTGAGTGCAAATATTCACTTAAAGTTATTAACAAATCTAGTCATAATTTGATTATAAGCGGAAAATGTATGTCTGGAAGTCTATAGTATCTAACTGCCATATTGCTTCCTTATTCCATTAAAATGAAAATCTTATTACGAATAATGTAAAAGACAATTCATAACTACGGGAATGAAACACGTATTAATTCATACTACTGATGAAACGTCAGTATTTTAAATTACATACATACTTTATTATGCATATGAATTTTAACATAGAGAGACAAAATTATTCCTTTACAATGAATCAAGCCATTCTCTATTCATCTTTGTAAATGACAACAAATATTTTCAATAATCTAATCTTGATTTGCGCATTTTCAAAATCCATTCACATTTAGCAATTGTCTAGGAGTTTCTTGTCATAATGATACCAAAGAGGTTGTAACATTCTTGTATACAAAGTAGAATACAAATAAAAACGATCTTACCAACATAATACATACTATAATACATGATGTAATGTATCCAAGATTAAAATCTAATGACGCACGAAATTATAAATTACAAATGTTAAGTTTCACGCGCGGGAAACTTTGAGTAAAAACCCAGGGTAAAATCTCATAGAAAACATTATTGAAAAAGAGTTTGAGCAATTTATGAAAAACTATGATAAAATAAAATGTAACGCACCAGAAATCAGATTATGGAAAAAATTGGCACTAAATTTCTCCTTGGTATCGTGTCTTAGCCATTTACCAGTTAATCCGAGCATTTCAGGAAACTGTTTAAACATGCGCTGTTAAGATAGTTTCTGATAAAATTGTGTTTATGCATTGAGATTACTCATTTACAATTAATGCGAAGAGATGTTTATTAACATCGTGTCTCATATAGGCCGCTTCGGCCGATGTATCTCACCCATTTTATAACATCGTGATCGGAATAGTTCAGTTTAGATTCAAATACTTTCAAGTAACGAACTTTGAATCCGGATGGTGCGAACGGTACTTCGAAGTTCATCGATATAGGTGGTCGGGTCCATTTCTTCTTCGTATCGGTTTCGAGCAAATCAATTTCCGCTGATAGTTGGGTCTCTTTCATACCGGCCATACGTTTTATTTTCCACACAATTGCATTCTCCGATGCTTTGTACTTCGCTTTCCCTTTCAAACAAATCAATTGAACCCCCGCGGTGTTCAGAGGCGTTGGTACTCTTACTTCGATCTTTTGTCCCAATAAAGAAGGCTTGAAGTTCGATTTTAATACGGCTTTCACTTCCATCTTCGTACGCCCTACTTCGCGTACCAATGGAATCACGCGGAATGGCAATGATATATCTTTGGTCGTACGATATCTAAAAAAGATTAGCGGAAAGAATGTTTAAAAATTTAGAGGTTTAGCAAGTTAAATTTATTTGATTTTTAATGGTTTATTTAAGAATTTTTACCTCATTAATTCGAATTCTCCATCAGGAGGTATGAAACTGATAGCATGCTCTGTTTCGAATTTACTAAGCTTGACACATTGATGAAATTGGCAATCGTCGATTACAACAACAGGTTTCCCAGATCTAGCACCAGTGGGATCATCTCCCCCACCTCCCAAGCCACTTCCACCTTTCATACCCTTAGCTTCCATAACAATCTTATCGTTGATTCCGAACTTACATTCTGGCATCCCAGATAAATAAGATTTCATTACAACCTATTACAAGATAAGTATTAGCCAGTTTCATTCATAAAGTAATTTTTATCATTATCTTATCTCTCAAATAATAACCTTTCCGGCAACGTGTGCACTTAGTACTTGGCCCTGAGGGCTCATTAAGAGATTCACATTTTCAAGAACATCAAGGAATAATTCATTGCGTCTGTATTTAATTCCCTCTCTTCTCCATCCAATCTGACCCGTTACTTGTGATGTTATTTGAGCCTGTTCTTCTTTTGTTGCGGATTTCACCCCTTGCTGAGTAATAAATGTCTTTAATACTCCTGTATCACAATTTTGTGGATACCCGAAGTCTAAGATTTCTAGAGATAAAAACGAATTGCTGTTTAATGTATGCTGTATGATAATCGAAATATTTTGCATAGATGCATACGTATTGCGTATGTATTTAAATATAGTTATATATATAATCTTGTATTGAAGATATCCATATCGTATGTACGTTAAACGTTGAACTTCTAATTCATTGATTATCAGAATCATGTAGAAGAGAAGATAAGAGAATCATATAGTGTACATTTAAATACACACGTACAAAGTGACGACTTACAATACATAATATACTAACCATCTAATAGTTCATAGATTAAAACGAAGTTGTTCTTGATATTTTCCTCTGAGATCTTACCGAAGTAAGACTGCATAACATCGATAATCTTCAACAAAAACTCAAAGACCATAGCAGCATTAACATTCTGTTTGGTAACAGCAGCCAGCCAGATATTCGCACGTTTTATATGAAAGAACGATGTTCTGGCTATATTGGTAACAGGGGAGCGTACTTGTTGCCTCGCGTGGATGACATTAACACGAAATGCATCAACTGCATTTCTGCCAATGTCATCTCTGTACACTCTGGAGATGAGCACCTCCCCCTTATGATTGTATACAAATAAACCCCCTATCATTTTGACAGAGGGTACTATTTATTGTCCCAACTACAAATACTCTACAAAACAAACATATTCATGTGTATTACTATATGCACAGAAAGTATAAAGCTCATAAATCACAAAAAATCAAAGTACATAATACACGTTTAAATATAATTATTTAACACTTATAATCTGAGAAATGTACAAGTGCTAAATGTATAATAATTAATCAATTTATGATAATATTAATTTTATAATTAAATTTATTCAATATACAGTGCAAAATATACATAGATTAAAAGGAATCACAATAATTAATTAATACAAGATATGACAGGAAAATCTTTTTGAGAAAGTAAGTACTGTGTGTCCAGGTACCACAAATGCATGCCATTACCTTGGAGAAACCGAAGGGAATAATTTACTTAAAAAGACAATATGATCTTCCTACATTGCTTATTCGGCTGAACAGTCAAAAATGTATACGTATGTAAAAGATAACGCCCCTTTCTTAAATGACATTTCTAGTTCTCTAATATGTCTTGTAAATGGTTAGTATTATTGATCGGAAATGAATGGCCTGTACCGCAGGTATTGTCATTATCGGGAATTTTCCAAAAATTATAGATGGAAATATTCGTAAATAAGAATTTAAGAATGATAGAAGACCACTTACGCATGACTCTCGGTGCTGTTAATTAAAATAAGCGATACTAATTTGTATCAACCTCCGAAATATACGGTAACAGTACCAACCTACTGAGACAAGTACGAACTATCAAATGACGAAAGCAGCACCCAGTGACACCCACTTCTTTCAACTACGTGTATCAATGAAACATATTGGCATAAGTTCTATTCCAAATAGTAATCAGGTCACATAATGCGTAGCAATTTTTAATTCAGATTAAAGCATAAGTTACTACGTTTATGAATATGTTAATTATACCATTTAGAGCAAAAAGAGTTGTTACACTGATTTCAAAACCGGTAGTTGTACGGTACTACATTTGTATGCGTAATCATTAAAGTAAAAATACAAGAAGCATTATATACGTCTGCAAATACTTAACTGGTTAAACCCTTTCTTTATGAAGAAAGAGATTATTCTATTTATAAGAGACTACAGTCCCCTTGTTTTCATATAATTGAATATATGCAGTCAATATATTATAAAAGTACATGTACATACTTTTAATGATTTGAGGCATTTATTGTTATCACCTTATTTGGTACATACGATATGGATTTGAATCGGACAAAATACAAAGTTCAATAATTCTGTTAATAGGTATAAAAAATGACTCTTGCATGAAAAATATAGTACATCTAATATTTATATCAACGCCTGCGCGTTGTAATAGCTTTGGATGCATGTGTACTGAGTATTACAAAATGATTTGCATATTAAAATACTGAAGACCTCGTACTATAAGACTACAATTATATTAAAGTTATCAAAGTTTATAATTATGACAATGGCCGATCAAGATGCGAATAATAATAATTTTGCTTTAAGGGAAAATCTAGTAAGTTGTTCCGCATCATTCTTAGGTTACATAGAGATCTTAAAAATTATCATATAATAAGAGATTTGAGTATATCAGACTCATACTAAACTGCTGTGTTAATATTGAAGATGAGGTAACTTAATATACAGTTTTAACTTGAATTTTTTCAACTTTTTATTTAAGGTAAAAACTGCTGTGGAATTTTTACAAAATCCTAAAGTACAAAGTAGTCCTGTTGGACGTAAAAAGGAATTTCTTAAAAGAAAGGGTTTAACAGATGAGGAAATACAAACGGCATTTAAATTAGCCTTAGTTGATGTAACAGTTGATCAAAATGTTGTTCATGAGTCAAGAGATTACACGGTGGTTCCTATTCCACCAGGTCGAATGTACCCATACTTACAAACATATCCATACCAAATAACTCTTTTCCAAAGAATCAAAGAATTCTTTAATGCTACTGCCTTAATTGGAGCCACTATATATTGTGTTTATTGGTTTTATAAGGTAACAGTGCATAGCTACGATATAACTATTCAACTTCCACATCGTACAGAAAATTAACTGAAGGGTACGTTCCAGAAATTTATTGAACCTCCTTATTCTAACTTGTACAGTACAAATATATATTTCTGATTTGATCACTCACAAGCAGATACATTTACTTAAAAATACAAAAATAAGCTTCCTTTAATAAGGAACAAAAATCTATAAAGTGCAACACGTCAATCAACTTCTTATTATTCACACTGTATTGGGCAAGTTCAGAAGTGTAGCAATCTAGATCAAACTACCCTGATTGAACAGTAAATGAATAACCTTTTTTACAAGTTGATAATATTGTTAAATACAACTTAAGAATCTGGCTTACATCATTTGCTTCTTCATTTATGATGTAAGAAAAAGCATGAGATAGAATAAATGTAGAAAGTAACATTTGGAAGTAAAATTAATACATAGATAGATATTTACCAGAATTTCTACTTTTAAACAGAAAGCAATTTCCAAGTGCACCAGCATCTGTGCCATCTATATCTATACCATCATGGCAATTAGATGCTGCAGGCAAAAATCAGGAGAAATCAAACGAGCGAGAAGATGACGCAGGAAGTGGGAGTAGTACTAATAATTCAGATAGTTCTTTGGAGATGATCCGTGAAGATCCACCAAAAGTGTGAAAATAGAATAATTAATAAATATTCGCTTCCATTTTAACAGTCTTCGATATGCAGAATATTCTGTGATATCTAGCGGGAGTAAATGACTTTAATCATACGTAATTTACATATTTATATGCTGCTTATTACGAAAGGAGCGTAAGTCAACAAATCAGAAAAATTGGGATTTCCATCTCTAATATTTCACAATTTATACTTCAATGTTACAAGTGTTGTTGACATCACTCTCGTAATAATCAACACGTATGGGAAATCGACGTTCTTACAATATTTATTGCATTACCATTTCGTATAATTTTATTTTAAATTTGTACTCTAACTGGAATTGAAAACGTTTTCGTTGCCAACAAAATACTTAAAGTTGTTTAGAAACACAAGGAAATATATAACGCTTCATTCTTTTAGTAGTATGAAATTTTATATATAAATGGTGGTTGTGTGTTACATATATATATATATATATGTATGTATAGTATTATTACACATGTATACATACATATATATATCTCTTCTTTATAAACTTAGCATTCGTTTCTTTTCAATTATCAGCATTGATGTTACGTGCTTATTTTTAAAGGATTCGCTCATTGTTTTATGAAAATGAAATAAAAAAAACTAAATAAAAAGACTTTTATTTTAAGTAAATAATGTTCGGTATTGTTCATTAACAGAGGTCATCCACTGCAAGACATTTTAACAATGTAATGGGAAAGGTATAAAAATAAAAAATACGAACTATCTTTACAAACTGAATATATACATTTTTTTTAATCCGTACTCAAATTAAAAATAAAGTCGCGATTTATAGAACCATAAGCCGTTAACCATATTTATACAATAACATGTGTTTTGCACTGTATATTCGAAATTAAAAAAAAATTTCTTTGACACATTCACGCGCGTGCTGACACACACGCACAAACAACAAAACATACATACATACATACATGTACAGATAGGTATACATTATGTACAGAAAGACGTTTTATTGAGTATGGTGTATCCTGCATGGCAAACCTGTTTCATCCTACAGCTAGTTCCCACACGTGCCTATCTTTACTTCCAAATAAATTACAATTAACAATGTAAATCCATGTGAGCAATTTATTCGAGAACAAAACGTTACTCCTATTTATACCTTGTGCACATGGACATTCTTTTAAACTCGTACTTCTATGATTAGTATAGTATTATTACACATGTATACATACATATATATATCTCTTCTTTATAAACTTAGCATTCGTTTCTTTTCAATTATCAGCATTGATGTTACGTGCTTATTTTTAAAGGATTCGCTCATTGTTTTATGAAAATGAAATAAAAAAAACTAAATAAAAAGACTTTTATTTTAAGTAAATAATGTTCGGTATTGTTCATTAACAGAGGTCATCCACTGCAAGACATTTTAACAATGTAATGGGAAAGGTATAAAAATAAAAAATACGAACTATCTTTACAAAC
>NW_017149195.1:93689-94386 GCF_001652005.2 Ceratina calcarata | reverse complement strand
TATATAATAATAATAATAGTACAATATGATCAAGTGATTAAACAAATTGTTTTATCACTTGACTGCACTGCACATTCTCTCAAAGCATTCATTCTGCAACTATTCGTTCCTCACCATAATATTTACAGGTCACATAATCTTCACTAGTACTTCTGAATAATTAAACAAGTGAACAAAATATACACCTATACGCACAATTGTATCCATTCACTGTTGCTTTATTCGTCTTATCTTTCCGTTTTAAGTCATAGCATCGTACATTTAAATAAATCTAATCTTTTTAAATCTGTTGAAATCACCTCCCTTCATAGTTCTTTAATACTTTTCTTTATTATTAGATATATTCAGGATAGCTGCCTCACTGATACAGTGAGGTACAGCACTGTCTATTTAAAACGTGACTTAGTGTATCTTTTCCTTTTCTTTACACTACACATTATGTTTAATCATTTATTCGTGTATGTGTGTGTGTACGTGTTCGTGTGTGTCCGTGTGTACATATATAACACAAACAACTGCTTTAAAGCATATAACACTTGTTTTTATCATGTGTGGCAAAATACTTAAATCGTTTTGTAAGAATATTTCTTAGAACAAAATGATCTAGAATGGAATATATAAATCTATGTTACCTCTCAAAATCACAATCTTTGGCAAATACATATTTTTAAGAAAACATTACATACGTGTGTTTATA
>NW_017149195.1:59850-91852 GCF_001652005.2 Ceratina calcarata | reverse complement strand
TAATAGTACAATATGATCAAGTGATTAAACAAATTGTTTTATCACTTGACTGCACTGCACATTCTCTCAAAGCATTCATTCTGCAACTATTCGTTCCTCACCATAATATTTACAGGTCACATAATCTTCACTAGTACTTCTGAATAATTAAACAAGTGAACAAAATATACACCTATACGCACAATTGTATCCATTCACTGTTGCTTTATTCGTCTTATCTTTCCGTTTTAAGTCATAGCATCGTACATTTAAATAAATCTAATCTTTTTAAATCTGTTGAAATCACCTCCCTTCATAGTTCTTTAATACTTTTCTTTATTATTAGATATATTCAGGATAGCTGCCTCACTGATACAGTGAGGTACAGCACTGTCTATTTAAAACGTGACTTAGTGTATCTTTTCCTTTTCTTTACACTACACATTATGTTTAATCATTTATTCGTGTATGTGTGTGTGTACGTGTTCGTGTGTGTCCGTGTGTACATATATAACACAAACAACTGCTTTAAAGCATATAACACTTGTTTTTATCATGTGTGGCAAAATACTTAAATCGTTTTGTAAGAATATTTCTTAGAACAAAATGATCTAGAATGGAATATATAAATCTATGTTACCTCTCAAAATCACAATCTTTGGCAAATACATATTTTTAAGAAAACATTACATACGTGTGTTTATATATGTATATATTATTGCGCACACATGAATATAATGAAAATAGTCCAGGGTATGTTTGTGCTGATGTCTATAGTTTGGTTCAAGGTCCCATTCCCCTTTTTTAAACTTACTCGCTACGGTTTTGTTTTTTTTTTGTTTTTTTTTCAACGAGTGTAAAAAATGAGAACAAATAATTGAAGGAATCGTCGTCTGATCATTTAGACAACATCCTAATGTCTATTACCAGTAACAATATTAATCCTAAATTAAACACACTAAATGATTTTGCAGCTCGATTCCTAATAAACCTAATTTATCAATTAATTTAAGCTATGCTACCACGTATGATGTAAATGTAAATTCCTTGAAAGAACGGACCTTACGTCTTGTGTAAAACGAAGCGCGTCCAAAACTGGAAGTAAATTTAACAGAGCAGTATCTCCCGCGTCGCTAAACCATGATTTTATTGGTATCGCATTATCTGAGATAACAGAAAAGAAAAACAAAAGTGCAAAATGTTGTCTCTTAAAGATCCAAAGTAAAAAAATTCTGACTTATCATATATTATATGTACATGCAATACATGATACAACAGTATTAAACTTATTAATGTAGTACTATGAATATGTATGATAAATTCATGCATTCTGTACTGATTTCCATTTCATCTTTTATTAAATACTGAATTTACAAGAATTTTCATACAATCATTGCTGTATCATGCAGGCAGTTCAAAATAAGTTTGTAATATACATTATCTTTAATACTTGGAAAAGTATTAAAAACCAGAAAGATATTTGGAGGATTGTGAGAGATTCATACTATTTCAATAAAAAACCAAATATATACTCACGAGGATAAGCTCTGTAGGCTCCAGGACTATTATCAAGTATAAAGACTGATGCTAGATCTGAACAAATTGCAGACAGATCTTTAGTGTAGGAACCCATTTCTGGCGTACAATGTTGCCTGTAGTATCTTCTTCTTAGAATACCTCTGTTGTTATCTAACTTCTCTGCGACAGCTGCTCCATAAATTTCCATGGAAGCAGTGAAGACCACTAGCTCGTACCTAAAGAATAACAATAGCATTTGTACATTGAATCCAAGTATTCAATGCAGTTTCCATAAAAGGAGTTCCAATAATTAAACTTACCACTGACTAACGATATCTAAAAAGAAATCTACATGTGGTCTCTTGTGAACGAAAAATCTAACTGGATGCCTGTCTATCTTCACCTTAAGAATAAAATCAGGAGGTGTGTCAAACCGAACTGTTGGCCTTGCTACTCCATCATGATGAGAATGAATTAATGTTTCATCTAAATCCAACACTAATACTTTTCTCTTAACTATACCTGCAATATATATCAATGATACATATACAATAATGGATTCTGATAACATAAAATTGTTAAAGTGTCTGCGATACTTACTAAGTCTATGCTTTGACAATGGAGATAATGGGAAGATCTCATATTTAACAGGTTGCATCTGTGATATCTAGAAAAAATTGAATCAATTATAAGACACAAATTACTTATCAAATGATTATATCATATCAAGTGGTGTACTTATTAAATAATAATTCCGTTGTACTAGCAACACATGTCTCTATTAATCAACGAGTTGTAAAAGAAAGGAATATAAGCCTACAGCTAAATCATCTTGCTTTACCATGTACAAGGATTTTTATTTACTCTATTGTCGAAGGATTATATCTTACAGAAGATTTTACAAATACAATTTCTTGTTTAAAGATATTGAATATTAGTCATGTACAAAACATAAGAAAACAAAGAAGTATCACATGTAAAACAACAAGATAACAACTGGATGGAATATTTTGTAACAGTGGTCTATCGTTGAGTATGCTGTATCTTCACAACACGATCGTGAAAAACAATCACTCGAGCCGGCGAAAACGTTTTGTAAATAGAGGAACGTGAGGTAGTAAATATATTTAATAGGAAAACCGACGGAGGATCGGAATGTTGTTATGTCACAAGAATTCTGAAGTGAGAAAAAAGCTAATAGAGGCGCGAAGCACCTACGTACGGCTCTAATCTGCTTCTTGAGGAGAAAGAAGACGCATGTCCACACACGGGAGGCCATCAAGAGGAAAGCTCTCATCCCCATCTGCAATTGCTTCAGCATCTCTACTGATCTATTCACCGGGCCGAAGTCCAGTAACTCTTTATCTTCAGTTCTCGTCTGTATTAGGGTCCTTTTTTCCCTTACTCCACTTCACACCCGAGTTATGTTGTACAAACTTTATCGTAAACAAACGTCTTTTACGCGCACAGAAAGCATGGAATCTGAGTATTCATTGACATTGGGAATCGTCCGTGTATAGCAGCGGCATACACGTGCAAACACACTTTTCTATATTTCGTCATGTTTTGGTAAAAAAGTTGCGGGCAAAATCTATGCATCTACAATAATCTTTTTCACACATATCACGCAGTGGTCGCCATCTTCCGCGCATCGACCCAATTTTTCCATGCGCTACGTTGACGCGCATGATGTTCTCAAAATTCTATTTTATGTGCACTACACGCGGCTCAGACATTCATCAAGCTCATTGTATAAAAAAAAATCCGAGAAACGAAATAATCAAATGACGAATATTACATAAGATGCAATTAGATGAAATTCGATGCCGAGAAATTTCTTGATCGAAGAGTTTTACGAATTTCTCGATTTTTAAGTAATGTATGTTTATTTAAGCTCTCAAAAATGTGAATAGTAATTGCAACTGCATGAAAAAATGCCGGTACTGCATATTCGCTTACACTAGTCTATATTGTACGTCCAAATTAAAACGATTAGCAATTAGTAGAAATGTTGCTCTTTATCGTTTCATAAGATGAAAATAGGGATATCATGTATTAAATTAATATGAAAGCATTATATCAGATTTTTTGGTAAGATCAACAACTAAATTGAACCACATGGTTGGCTCTATGGACCTGGTCGACTCTCTTCTACTCTCCTCTTTGTACGAAGATGGCGTAATATTGTATACTTTTTGTCCGAGGTCCATGTTCTTTTGCGACACGTTAAACGATGAATAATGTTACTAAAATACATTAGAAATTTATCGATTGTTCGATAAATTGAGATGATATTAATTCAAAGAATATAAATTGTTGTTTAGCGGAAATTGAAAAACAATTTCACTATCCTTTTTCAAATCCGTCTTCATTATAGGCTAACAGAACTTACCGTAAAGGTGGAAATTTAAAAATAACTTTCTCAGGGGTCTGTAAATTGTATTTATATTATGCATTTAAAGATATATATGAATAACATCATAATTACGTTATAGCCATGTTATTGGCTTGTGTTTTCAAAATTCCTATCGACTTGATTGGACGAACCGTTGTATGATCCTCCTTCCATGAACCAACCATTTATTTTTACTCGTTCGATCACTTGGCGTCGTGCAGTTTCGTACGAATCAGAACTGAACGTTGGGGTAAAAGGAATGGAAGCGTCGGCATTCTGTGATGTTACTAACTCGTAGCTGTAACAACGTATGACGTTTATTATACGTGCAGCTGCTTGTACTATATCAAAATACAGTGGCGTTTGTGATTGATTCGAAGAGCTAACGATAAGCTAAATTTCAATTGTGCCGGAAAGAGAATCTCTGTTCTTTAATTTTGCGAACTAAACCATCTGCGAGAGAAACATGACGGATCTAACAGGGTTACGAATGAACGTGGCCGCTCTGAAACGGGTAGACCCCTACGTGAAGGATATTTTAGAGACTGCGACGCATGTAGCACTTTATACTTTCAACGCGGTTAATAACGAGTGGGAGAAAACGGACATCGCAGGTGCTTTATTCGTATACTCGCGAAATGGCGAACCCTATAACAGTGTTCTTATCATGAATAGGTATATATATTTATCTGTACATATGTTTTACATTAAAAGTATTCACTTATATTTCTCGGGTATTCACTTAGTAAAACGATCAATTGAACTTGTATCATGTTCTGATCTAACGAACGAATATACATATACTATAACAACTATCATGTTGTATGGAATTGTAAGAAATGTTTGATTCTATGCAAAATAAGCTCATGCATCAAAAAATGTTTTTAAATTATGGTTAATCGTAATGAGTGAAGTCTTATTGTTTGGTTTGACTACTTTGCAGATTAAATACAAATAACTTAGTGGAGCCAGTAACTCAGGGCTTGGACTTACAGCTCCAAGAGCCTTTCTTACTGTATAGAAATTCTAGATGCAACATTTATGGCATTTGGTTTTATGATAAGGAAGACTGTATACGCATTGGTGCAACATTGAATAAACTTGTCAAAGAATCTGAAGAAAATCGCAAAGCTTGTAGCAAACCTGCTGTTAATGTTAAAAGAAACTCTGGCCCTAACGCAAGCAACATTGATATATTTAGTATGCTTAGCAAAGCTCAAGAGGATTTTAATATTAACAGAAGTAGCAGTAACAGTGTCGGTGGAAGTACCAGAGAGGGACCGATTTCTAAGTCTCCTCTGGATATTCCTGGAACCGATAATATATCTGGACCTTTGGCTGCGCCTTTAGGTCCAGATGTTACTTCGCAGAGTGTAATGGACTTTTTTGCAAAGGCAAAAGTTAGTTTCGTATGCAATGAATTATATTTATTATTTCGAGGTCAGAGATGAGAAATATGTTAGTTTTTACAATATTTTTAGGTTAACACTGGGCATTTTAAGGCTGGCGATCAGCCCACTCCAGTTGCAACTGAAGGTAAACCTTTGCTTGCCAGATTAATGTCACACCCAGCAGCTCATACAGTAGAAAATATCGAGAAACAGCATAGATCTATAACTCCGCAACCAGCTACTCAACAGCAATCTCAAACGACTCCGACTGCTATAATGACTGTTAACAACGCTGCTAGTAATTCAGCTACAAACAGATCTAAAAGGCGGAATAAAACGACTCCTCAGCAAGACTCAATAATATCTACTCCTGCACCTACGACACAAGAAGTTTCATCATCTATAAATCAGAGTACTGCAGACACTAATGGTACAACGGGATTCCTTAGGATACAGTCACCATCGAGCGCGCCGTCTTCTAATTCAACGAGTCAACCGGTCTCAGATATTATTGGTTCTAGTAACTCGAATCCACTTGCATCGTTGTTCGCTCACGCTTCCGCATCGGTGAGTTTGTCAATTCGTGTTAGGTTGTGCATCTATTTAGGTTCGAAAGTGAAAGATTTGTGAGACTTTTTTTAAATTTGATTAGGCATCAGAAGATATTATTACGGGAACTTTATCGGGAAGAGGATCAGCACCGGCATTAATTCCCCCCGTTATGTTCGCTGCTCCCAGTCCACCTGAACCCTTAAACAGACCCATAGAACCACTGACAAGAAATCAGCTTCTTCAGGCTTTTAATTATCTGTTAAGAAGTGACCCGGATTTTATCAACAAACTCCACGAAGCTTACGTTAAATCATTTGGCGAAATACTATCTTAAAACCACGAGTTTTTACCTGGTACGTCTGAAGCCCGCCATGCAGGCTGCGGTGGTCGATTGATTACAAGCATGAAGAGCAAAACTTAGTATCTCTTATGTTACATGTACATAGGAAACACACAAATCCTGCTCGAATATTCAATTTAACTTGACTGGAAGCCCAATCCATTGGGAAGAACAAATTGTAGATACAAAAGAGGGTGATACATACCTTAAGCAGTATTTTTATAAGCTATTATACTTTTCCCCGAGAGAAGAGTGTGGAAGGACCGTGGATGAGTAAAGAGGTATGAGCCAAATGAAAATTGCTAAAGGAAGTATGAGAGTGGGAAACGTGAATTTTACGATTTTAAACTGTGATGTCAAAACATTTATATTAATCATAACATTTTATGGTTACTATTTCGAAACGGAGCAAGACAAATTTTCTGAGCCGATCAAATAAATTACCTATTTTACAAAATAATGACATACCCTTCCTGTAATATCGGGTATCGATATGGCATGTGTATGTAACTGATGAAAGGAAAAAATAAATAGAGACCGATTACTGAAAAAATTATGTCAATATATTGTAAGTTCACTTTCGATTCATCCCTCATGAGTAACACGTGTCGTGAAACAATAATCGTGCTACGTACATTTAATAATATAATAGTTATCGTACAATTATACCATACTATCACAATATAATAATATTTAAATGGAATACGATTACTACGTGACGAGTATACAATGCGTCGGAGTGACAGATTTCTCGGGAGGTGGTATCCTATACGATTAAAAAACACTTATCAGACTTTTAGTGCTCTTCGTTCAGTTTTCAATATTATTACTCGATGGAAAAGGTCATTATTATTATTGCAGTATAAGATTTGCATCCCTGTGACATTGTATTGTAATTTTATCGTGATCTTGTAGCTGGATCTCTGTGCTTTTGAACATCATGGAACGCATTTATATACTATTATATTTATATGCCGCCTAAACAAGCGATTATCATTTAATATGCGATAGAAAATAGATAAATTATTTACAATGCTACAATAAGGTCGATACAATGCGTTTGATTTTTTTTGCAATTTCTTCTTCTTTTAATTAACGTCATGTACAAAGGTCTTGCTTTGTTAGCTCTTTCTCACTCGTAACGACCATGCGTCGTCGTACGGAGGAATTGCAGCAATCGGTGCACAACACGCAATGTTATAATTTATAGCAGTCGCTTTTTTTTCACAAAATTCACAGCCAAGTGGAGCTATACAAGCCCGCTAGCTTTCTAGACAGTCTTTACTAATGTCTATCCGCTAGAACACTTTATCGAACGTCTTTGGGGTTGCGAAATAATTAAACGAGAGGCACTTTCGGTGGTCCTAATAACGGCGGTCCATTATCGGGTATACAATGTGGTCCGAGCTTATCGTTTTGCGTCGGTACGGGCTGTAGTAATCTAATTGCCAGGCTGGCTAATATCAGCAGAACGATTAGGCCGCAAATTGGAACAGCAATCGTGGCAGTTCTGAACCATCCGTCTGTTGATTGACCACCGGGATTGATCGGTTGCACCGGGTCAACGAAAGGTCTTTGGTTCACCAACAACTCTGCAAACAGGAATTAAACGTTGTATTTAAAAGGTTTAAAAAAATTATCCAGATAATTTTATTATTCACAAATTCGCACAACCTTCGGTTTGAACCATTTATTTTAAATCGATGTACCAAGACTTTACAGAAGTGGATAATTGTGCTGCAATATACAAATAGAATGTCAAGTTGAACTCGAGGTTTACGTTATAGAATAGATTTAGATAACAGAATGAAATTGCTCCCTCGCAACGTTAATGCAAAATGAACATATTCGTGACATGACAAACAAGACGAAAATAGCATTTTACGGAAACATGAAAAAAGACACTCTATACATCGAGACTGTGCAATTTTAATGAACTTGCAAAGAACATTCATTTAACCTTGGAGAGTCTTGTTGAGCCTGTTTCTCATGGCTGGGCTATCTACGTGGTTGCAGAGATCCTGCTCGCAACACAGGTATCCCATGGGACATTGCCGCTCTTTGAAACTCTCGTCAAGACAACCGCTGTAAGTACTGTGCTCCGCTCTTAATAACGAAGGATTTGCATTCGATGGTAATTCGGTGAAACAGCCTCTGCCACGACACATGTATCCTTGAGGCACGCATTCCGGTTGATTGCAGTAACACCTCACCTCGTGAACGTGTGGAGGGTCTGCGAACAAAAAGAATATTCATATCGATCAATTTTCGTTATTAGAGGTAGATCTTGAACTGAGCCAACAACCGTAAAAGTTAGTAGAAGATAGAATTGAATGAATACACGCGATTGAATTTCACCCTCGGTGAAATTATGATAATGAAATTCAAATAAAATTATACGTTCTCGATGTTATGGTTGAAACCATTGCGATGAAAGTGCTGAAGTCACAAAACTTGAAATAATACCGAAAGAGTCCGATAAAACAGGGAGCCGTGTAAGGGAATTTGATACATTTGCCTTTTCTGATTTTTTATATTAAAAGTCATGATTAATAGTGAGTTACGAATATTGACTGATAACGTAATATTATGTACCATCTGTGTACACATGTACAACTTCCTGTATATTTTGTAATTTCTGCTTGTTGATTTTATGCGATTCAGATAATGTTACTCGGTCGTTAATTGATTATGACTTTTTTTTTTATTTACAAGTCCGTAGTCCGTGCTCGATAAGACTTATCGAGGATCGTGCAATATAATTTTGTTAACGTTAAAGTATCTTGAGCGTAACGGCATTGATACTTGGCGGCTTCTTCTAATGAGTAGCTGACTGAAAGTCATCAAAGATTATATCTTATACGTCGCAACAGGTATATAACAGAGTTCACTTTCATTTACTTGTCGGCTACCAAGCCTTGCGCAATATCACCGAAGCGATTTACGATCCTCTCGTACGTGACGCGAAAATCGTGTCGCGTGTTTAAACAAAGAAATACTATTATGTTTGCCTGTATAAAGCATACGTACACGGTGCGCGCATGTTTCAACATGTAAATTTATCAAGCTTCTTAAAATAAATGGCGCGGAAGCAAGGAACACTGGTTGAAAAGAAATATTTGAAATCTTTTGCTTGGAGAGGTTTCAACCAGGAGGTCTGGAAGAGAACCACATCGAGGAACAGGCTCGATACACTGGGACCGTACTTGACATAGCGTAAATATACATTACACGGCGAGAGTGGAGTTCTCTTTCCGTGGTGTGTTAATGAGCGCCGTAAGAAATAAACAGAGAGACATGGAGCAGTTCACGGTGACTAACCATCGTGCCGCTTGTTTATTATGATGATGCGAAACCATCTTTATCCGTGACTTTACTCTTGCTTGTTTAATTGTCCCTCAGCCTCCCCCTTCAAGTTCCCCTTGCTCGCCGGAATAATTTATTTTATCGTGCAAGCTGTGCTGGACAGCCGTTGGAATGTGCACCGTTTTCAAGTAATAGGCTGTGGAATTTTGTGCAAAATTAAATATTTCAAGTAAGGTTTTAGGGAATATATTCTTGTCGCTTCTAATATTTTGTAGGTTTTTCATAACACGTGCAGAATCTCTTAAGTATAAACGCATAGAAATCTGCAGTAATTAATTATAGACTTTGTTGTGTTGTTCGTAAATGTTTCATAACAATCAGATGACATTCGATTTATTTTCGAATTAGATATGTTCGGATTTCAACTGGAAAAATACAGAATTTTAATGCTCTTTATCCTAGTTTAATGATTTTATAAATGGCAATCTTGCCCAGGACACGACTTTTTGCATTCTTCTCTCCCTAACTTCTTGCTAATAAGCCTACAGCGGTAGTCTTTCTTTGTCTCATCTTCTTTCTCTTTCATCAATCGCCCTTTCGTCCTCTCCTTCTTCATCGTTCATCATTCTGTTTCCTACTGTGTACGGGGATCGGCTCATCGAAAAAAGACGCTAAAATAGCCGAGTCACAAAAGACGAATTAAAATAGAGAAAATACGTACATATGGTATGCAGTTTCTCATTACGTGCGATTCGCAATCAGTATAGCTCGTTCAATCCAGCTAATTTATAAAGAAAATTTATATTCCCTGTGACTGCGTGAATATTTTTCTATAAAACGTTCAACTAAAATAAGAAACTGTACTAATCTCGAACAGCATTTAAAGTAGCATGAATTAATTTTCTAAAACAAGCAATGTACTCTCGAGTATATGTTCAATTTCGATAAGATGCTAATATTTTACTGGATATCATTGAATAACTAGTTATACTGGCTTGAAATTTCTCTCAAAGGTGTTCTTCCCCCTGAAGGTAAAAAGCTAAGGGAGAAATTAGAGAAAATGGTACTCCGTCGAGAAGAGAGAGAGAGAGAGAAGGGGAGGACAGAAGGAGACTGGAGAGAAGGGCCTTGTGTGCGTTTAAAATAAAAAAGGAAAAGGGGAAGCAGCAGGAGGTCGAGAAGGCCCGGGCAAAAGAGAGATACGGTCGACATGCCTGGAACTGAAGAAGACCCGTCTGAAAACAAACAGACTGGCTCGCGGTCGTTCGTTATGCGTCCATGGCATATTAATTATTTCCCGACAGGCTCTACCCTGCCTCCCTTAGTCTCTACTCATATCGCTCTTGTTTCTTTCTTTTACATTTTTTCCTCGATCGCCAAGCGATCGCAAGTTCCAAAAGCATATGAATTGATCTCGAAGATTCTTCGATTCTCTCTATACTATTTATACCTGTGTGTCATTGTGTTCTATAGTTATGTAGACTGACGAGATTATTTGTTTCTTTTTATTGAACTTAGAACTGGGTAAACTAATATTTCAATCACCTCTTTCGAGAAAGGGTAGGAAAATAGGTAAAGTAAAAATATGTAAATGCATGCGTGGGGCTAAATAAAAAGAAAAAATATATATTCTTAATACCGTGCACAAAAAGATAGATCTGAAAGGTTCGACGAACATTCTCCTTATATTTTTTGCGCTCATAAGACTGTCCGATTTCTTCGGGCATGATCGGCGAATTCTTTGTGTATCTCTCGATAAATAATTTTACCAACATACGCTATGCGAGCAGGCTTTCAACGAAGCTTAATCTTTAACTTCCCGACGCTACATATGTAATATACGTACATACATGCATGCATGCATGTATGCATGCATGTAAAGTGTAACGTGCCGATACACTATGTAACTCGCCGGGACATCGAATATATGTATCTAACGAGATACACATGTTGGTTACTTGTATCTCAGATAAGCTTGTTTATTTGCTGGAATTACAACAGAACCGAAAGCGACGGGTTCATTTAACTCGTTGTTTATCGCTTATTTATTATTGAGACGAACCGAAACGAGAAGTACTTAGCTCGTCCTACTGTTGTTCGTTTATTCTATAATTTGCTGATCAATTCGGCCTACTTTTTTCATTCGATCGTCTATTCACAAAGCGGCGCAGTACCACGTGCAATATACCTATAAAACCATGCATGAAACTACGTCTCGTTAGAATTTCACTTGGCAGTAAGAAGCTCTTCGGCGGAGCCCGGCTCGATCCAACTGGTATTCAACGAGCAAAAACATAATCGATACTCGCGTCGATAACGAGTCGCTAAAACCACGCTCCGAGGGGTTACGATTCGTTTATCCAAACGACTCGAGCAATGATGCCCGAGGATAGAAAGCCGTGCTCGACAGAAACTTGATTTGAACGAGGCCCGTTGTATATGCAATTAGAAGAGCGACGATCCACGTATACAGGCTGTCCCAAAAATCGTAGCACAACTGACTGGATTCTGTTCGGTTAGCCAACAAGTTTCTAATGATTCTAATAAGACAATCCTGTTTGTAACACCATTCTAAACAGTTTCGAGAATGAGCATTTATTAGTTATAATATTAATGTGTATTAGAATAGAAATTGTCAAAATTGGCGATGTTCTCAGTACGTATTTTTAATATTATATATGGAAGAGTAAAATCATTTTGTTATACTACGTCAAGAATGATAAAACGCTACTATAATGCAAAGAAAAATTTTTATCTCAGAAATGATATTTAGAGTTCAAAGGAAATTAAAGGATTAATTAAAAATATGTTATTATCGTTCCTTGACTTGTTTTTGCACATAGAATCAGCGCGATTTTTGCGACACCCTGTATTCTGTATAATATGTATATATCTTTACATACGGGTGTACGAGGCGCTTACATACATCACCGCCTGGAATGATGAAACTAATGAGTTTCTCTCGAGTGTATCTTTAATGTACGGACGTTACGTAACATTGCATCGTATATGTGTGCACGCGCATTTATTTAAATCCCGTGAATTTTATTCTGTTACAAGGTAGCCATTGAGGACGCGCCGTAGCTAGACGCTAATGGCATTAGTCGGCTAATTACGAGGCAATTCGTGTACGTATTAATAATCACTAATATTGAATTTCCTAATTGATAGGAACAGCGGTAATGGTTTGCGTAATTCAAGGCAATTAGTAACAGTTATTGAACAAACAATTAATTATGCTATTTATTATCTATATATATCTACGGTTTATTATCATGCGTTTCGTTTGGCTGTCACTTGGTTGAAATAAAAATTAGGTGAAAACTTGATACGTTCCTAACAATTCGTTGGAATAGAATGAAACGGTGCCGAGAGAAAGTTGAAACAACGTTTGCGGTCAATTGTTCATTCCGACAGGCATGTTACGGAGTAATTGTAAAACACAGGCTATCTTAATTTCTAATTAGTAACATCCACCGTTCTAAATTACCGCAATTAGTATTCCACTGCGACATAAACTGCGTTGGTGGTCGAGTGTCACGACACAGCGTTGAATTTCACGGAAGCGTGCTCTCTTGCGATGAATTCGTTTCGCCTCTGCCACAATGGAGAAGAAAGTCGTCGCGATACGACAGAAATTATTCGTCGAAACACAGAAGTCACAGATTTTATCGAATCTCTCGACGTTCGTTCCGTACGATGAACAGATTAAAGATTTTTATGTGATATAATATATTTCTATAATCACATAGTGAAAATGCACATTCAGTCCTTAATATTGTGAATAATTTCCCATTCGCTGTTCTTGCAAATGTGTAAAATCTGCAGTCTAACGATGAAAGATGAATAGCGTGAGATATAAAAGTAGTTTCTCAATCTTAGTAACGGCAGTCAGTTTTGTGCGTGGTTCAACGGCAACAGGTCCTTTGACCTGTTGAGCAAGCGATCTTCCTTTGATTAAAATAGATGTTACGAAATTCGAGATGATGTTCCTTCATCCTTCCCATTTCCAACAGATTCCCTTAACGAATTATAAATTCTGTAATGATAACTTAATCGTATCGCTGTTCCCATTGTACCGCAATCAGATCATAAACATCGTGCTCGTGTTACATTGCTAACTGCTCGTTTTTGCAAACTATACGCTGTGCGCTCACAATAGCAGTTGCTAAATACTGCTATAAATCACGGCAATCGATGTCTCGACAAAGACATTTTATTTGTCACGGGGATCGTCGGGTCGTAGATTGTGGTGCACACGAGGAGAAACGAATGGAACGGGGCACGCCGAGAGTATTAAGGTAGCGGTAGGAATTATAAACGGTTTTTAAAACGAGGAAAAAGAAACGGAAAAAAGAGGAAGAAAGGTTGCCGAAGCGAGTCACGTCGTACGATCCACCGCGGGACACCTGTTCGTATACTCTGACCGTGAGTGGGCTATGAACTTGCAGAGTTATGCGAAGAGAGACCGTCAGGAAGGTTCCTCATCGACGCTGCAGCCGAAAGGAGTGGCCACCGGAGGTAGGAGACGAAGAAGACGTCGGAGAAGAGTAAGATAAAAGAAGGAGGGACCGAGAACACAGGGACCGGTCCTCTCGGAGAGTTCCCCGAAAGATTCGTGAGAAACTTTCGTCGAGCGGCACGCTGTCTTCGCGGTATTCGGAACGTCCAGATCGTCGGATCGATGAGCAGAAACAAGGTTAAGCAGTGATCCGCGATGAATGGAATCGGATACTGAACAAATTTGGCGGACCTTTTATTGGCTTCCACCGGTATATACATATCTCCGATCGCCGAATACTTTCGAAGCAACAGTTGGAACTACTCGATGATAGATTTCCTCCTAGTATTTTCCCAGCGACTTTCCAAGTTCCGATATTGACTTTAAAATATGAAATGTAAACCGTACAGCGGATATCCTGCTAATTGTTGGGGTTGCTTAGGAGTCGGCTAATTGGTTCGTTAAGCTCGAATATATGCAGGTATATACTTTTTTTTTCAATGGAGTTATTTTATTACGAGTTGACCAGTGGTAGATCAGAATAGTGGACGGACAACCGATAAAAGCTGTAACTAATGATCCCCATTAAACGGGTCTGGATACCGCACAAATTTAGTCGATTCTTCATTGACTTGCAACAGAGGACGGCTTCGTGTCTCTCTCCAGGAGGTCTAAGATAGGTTTTAATACATATTTCCGACCGCGCTCGACTACTCTTACATATTTTCAAGGTGCACACATTCGAACATGGCTGCGCTGTAAACGCATATAATCACGAGAGACAACAGTGCATCCGTTTAATGGGACCGGGTCCTTCGTTTTCTCTTTTTTGTAAAGGATGACTGGTTAAGAACAAGGCATCGATTAAACTTTCCTCCTCTCGTACCGCGACAAGAACAAGGTTTATTTTTTCGGTCGATATCAGGAACGAAATTAATTTTCTTACTAAGCACATTCCGATGGAATCTGATCGGCGCATTCTTTTGACCCGTCGCACAGTGGGGCATTCGGATTTCAGATATCCAATATTAATATATTTTTTCTCAATTCGTATATTAAAAAGTTTGATGAATTCTAATGAAGGTACGGGATTTTCAACCGAGAGTTTTCCGAAGACGTACATTTTGCAATACGCAAATCGATTAATATCTTAAGACTGTACGGGAGAAGAGCGCGGTTTATAGGGTCACGCGCATAGTCGTAAAATACCAAACAGAACGCAGGATACAAAGCGGTTCGCCGAACGGACGACAAGTGCACCCACATAATGTGCCGGTTTTTCTCTCTTCCTCTTTTTCGGACCGGCCGGCTGGCCGGCCTGTTCGGTAACCCGGGCTCAATAAAACTTTTGCTTTTCGTACTGCGTTACGACGACGTCCCCTCCGAAAGGAGCTGGACTGAATTCCACGTCGAATCGAAAGAAGGAGCTGCTTAAGTTCTTTATCGACGTTGACACGAGCCAAATCAATTTCACGGGCGCCCACTCTCTCATATGTTGCGATTATATTTCAACAGAACATTAAGTCTCTTCCAATTTTCAAACATTTATCTAATTGCTTTTATTCTCATTGAAGTTAGGGTTGATCTGTGGATTTTATGCATTTATAGGAAATTTAAATGTCCAAAAGTATTTAAAATATGCAGTACTCAACGTATCAGAAATGAATTGCATATTATAGTGATTAAACACTAAAAGAAATTCCTTCTCAAAGATTTGATTGGTCATTTAATTTTGCATAAATATTCGCAGTCTATAGTTCAGGATAATTTAAGAGAAAAGAGGAACAACGAAATTGGGATCGGAACAAGATTGAAAAAATTGTCCATTCGGATTATTGTTACTTAAGTCAACATGTCTGTTTGATATGAAGGGATAATAAACGAAATTACGCGAGTTTTATGTCTTTGTTTGGAACTAAGATAATTTCTGCAAATTTCTATAAACAGAAGAAGTCTCCTCGATTTCATCGAATCTATCTTGAACAGAAAATAAATTTATGGTGGCCAGATAGAATATAGATTCGTAAATCTGAGTCGTAACGAAAAGAAGTGAAGCATCAAAGCTCTAGAATTCACGAAGTAAACCGTAGACAATGGGTCCAAAAGAATCCTTCGATTCTTTCCATCCTGAAATTAAACGGTCGAACCATAAACCCAGCGCTGAAGATTTCTCATCGAAGGTTGTAGCCGATGGGCAGCTCTCTCGTAACAGATACTTGGTCCGAAAAATTGTCCCCGGCCAAGGCCTATCTCCGAGTTTCGGCTAATTTTCGTTTCACAAAGGGTACGAGTACGAAGCCGGTATTTGCGTTGGGACTTGTAACTATCATCCCCCGGCCATTAAAGTAGAGGGCCAGCCAGCGAGGCAAGCCAGAAGACGGGTGGTTATGCGGGGTGGCAATTAGCAAGAACAATAGGGATTCGGAGGCCCTTATTTCTGGGAAGTAGGAGGGTCCCTCTGGGTCCTGCCATTCCGCAGGCCAGGTAGGTATATGTATTTTAGTCCATAACCCAATGTCTTGCCTCCGTCTGTGTGCGCGTTACGTCGGTATGAGTGTACGCGCGCCTTGGTATTTCGGCACTAGAAGGCAGGTTCTTGATGTTTTCGAGAGAGGCAAACCAGTGATTAACCCTACTTAACTCAACTGCGTGGACGCGGTGCGGGCATCGTCGAGTAAAAGGCATCCTCATCAATTATATGCAATTGCCAAATTGCTCCAAATTACATGCGTGGATCACGGAAATCTTATGATAATAGGTACACGCTTGGACGTTTTGTTGCGTCGGATCCAAAGCCCACCTTTAATTATCATCTCCGGCGCCCCGATTTCGAGCAACGTAAATATAGTTAGGTGAAATTGGAAATCAAATAGTCATTTCGTTACTATATGTGATTACTAGAACGCGGGTTTGATGCATTTAGAGAAAAATTGAGAATATATAAAATATAAACAATACATGTAATACATAAAAATGTCAAAAGTTGTGTTTCAACGACGAGAGTCTTATTTTGAATAAAAATCCGCTATCTAGTGATCATCGTGTCGAATGACTGTGTAAAAATGCAGAGGCCGGTAGTAAATGGTCAGGAATGGGTCGTTCGCATTTTTGTGTGCTCGTTAAAAATTTGTTCGTTCATTCTGAAACAAATCGCAGCTGCTCGCGTGTATACTAGTGTCTACGAAATACCGATGCAAAATTTTACGGCGGACATTGGCTGCTGAATAAAGTAAACTCTTTCAATGGATTGTCACGCCTCGCGGAATGACATCCCCTTAACTTAACTCTTTGTTCGTCGCTCATTCGTGCGTACAGCTGAACTACGGTCGACCAGCGAGAGACGGTAAACCGGCGTATAAGTGCATTGCCTCGTTAAATAACACGGCCTGCTTATAAAAACTACATACTTAGTTTGCGTGCCGATACGCCAGTCCTCCAGTTGATCAATCTAGCGTTCCGATGTGTCTGCCTTATGATTAGACTGCGGATACTTATGTAAAATAACACATTTGTAATGCCAATTTAGATAGGAATTTGTCTTATCCTTTAAAAATAACAATATGCATTTTACTTCTGATCTCATGTCTCAGATATTATCGTATTTGCATATTTTATATTTTCTACAGATACGATTTTTTTATAAATACATAAAATCTAGTAATAACACGTAACCAATATTTCTAATAATATGAGTCACTGACAAAACATTTAAACATTCGAACGAGCTGTAAAAAGTTTTGTACGTTTTATTGCTTTTAGAGAATTGCAAAATATTTTATAAGAATTAATCGATAATGCTGAAATAGTCAGTCACTTTTTGTCTGATCACTGAAGTATCCGATGATTTACTGTAGAAATAACGAGGGACAGCCACCCTGAAGGAAGTGCAGCTCAATCGTTTGGAACAGGTCTTTTCGGAAGAAGGCCAGAGGAAGTAGAACCCCTGTCTCAGATTTCAACGTATCTACCGGTTCCCGTTTGGTAAGCGAGCATCTACGGTTACGTTAACATATTCAAGCAGGTGAACAAGTCATTTGGGTAGTGTCGCGTGAAAAAAATTCCACAACGCTTTAACTCAGCTTTTTAGTTACTCGTTGCGTCTTCCAACGAGGATACGCTAATAATTACGCGGTATGCGCCTCCATATTTGTCGCGTCTGTTAATTGCAGCTGCCCTCGTGTCTAATAAGCTGGTTTCTCGTCGCTGTTCGTATTAAATTGGGCAAAAAGTCGTTTTACAAATTAACGTTTAATTGAAACAGATTTTCATTGGACGATAGCGATTCGTTTATTCTTCATATACGATTTTATTTTTCATTCTTACCATGTTCGGTTATATCGAGCAATCAATTATCGACTATATAACTTTTCACCGTTCCCTTTTTTCTACGAAATGGTTTCACTCGTTGAGAAACCGGTAACTGGTCATTCGATTCTTAAGAAGCATGAAAGAATTCAGGTCTGATAAGTCGCGTGACAAGTGGCGCGTGCGTGCACCCAGCTCCTCCTTTATTTTCATTCACGCCTATTTTGGAATAGCACGCAATCTGTTTTTCTGATCTGTATTCACCGGATGAAACATCGTCGAGACTGACTTTCATTGGAACAATCCCTACGGATGGAAATAACAAGGTTGACGATTTGCACCAACCATAGGCGATAGGAACGATCGATGAATTCAGATCGTGCCTTTATCAAAATTCGCAGTGAATGTAACGATCGATCGATGATGTGGAAATAGATCGATTTGTATTTCCACCTGTGCGTCCAAGTAGATTCGTAGAGGCGAGGTATTTTTAAAGACCTCTCCTTGGAATCGTTGACATTGATTCCACAAATCTGTCACGGTGCCCGCTATATATAGAGGTTCATTATAATTACAACCGAGTAGGAATGCACTATCGAGCATTGCTAATGCTTACAGCTCCGTACGCGGTTACGCAGAAACGATTCCTAGAGTTATTTCATTGTAGACGAACACGATAATTGCACTGTCTTAAATTATTGCCTCGTGTATGCAAACGACGATGATTTAAATAAAATTATACCGATTGCATCGATAACATTCGGTAAACTTATTATTTCGTTCCACTGAATTATGCAAAGCTACGATTAAAAAAAAAATATCTGTGGTTCAGTAGAAGTCCATTATATGAAGTGATTAGAGGATACATGAATTTTTACATAATAGCACAAAAAGCGATCAGATTATTTTTCATATAATGTGCAAATATGTAGTACGTATACTTCAATAGGATAAATATAAATAATTGAATATACATTATTTAAATAAAACATATTTCTAAATAATAAAGTTTTTAATAATAAATATATCAAATACGTACTTAATTTTTAAATAGTTAGGGATTTCTTATTCCACAGAAGTTTAGTGGAATCATAAAATAGAATATTCGTATTGGCTATTTAATTTAAAGGAGGCTCTATAATAATTGTATAAAATTGAATCGATAATAATTATTCGCGATGCAGAATTTTCAGTGTTCGCTGAAAAAACATCGGTTCCACGAAAACTCGTGGTATCAGGCCCATCGAAAAGTACACCGACGGAACGTCAGGCGTTTTGTGTAATTACAAAAGCAAGCAGTCTGCTCACTTTGAATAATCACCGCGGTAAAGCGGAACCAGCGTGTTTCGATCGTATCAGCACGTTCGTTTCGGCTTCGGCGGACGTTCACCATTTTTTGCTATCATCCCAGATCGCTATCGAGCAAGCGCATTAACCAAGTAACGAAAGAAAAAAATCTGCGCGATAAAGTACCTGCAGTTAATTAAAACAATTTTATGCTACTTTCTAAAACGAAAACGGTTTACGTTATTAATTTTTTTGGAAGAGGCTCGATGCAAAATTGAGTAATTAAGACTGAACACGCTAATAGTAAGTGATTACCGTCTACCTATACGACATAGAGGTCGACAACATGAAAGATGGTTTTTTTTAAATATAATACATAAGGCATGTCTTCGTGTATGTAAAATTCAATGTATTTTAATAGCATCTCAGTAATGTTCATAAATACCAAAAAAATGAGGTTTACCATGCGTAAGTTCATAAATCGTTTGAAAGTAAATGACTTAATTGAGTAGAATCAGATTTTAAAAGAATGTGTTTTCGACTTAAGAGCCGGCACGAACTTTTACCGATAGTCAACAGTTTAACGGAATGACGAATGTTATTCGCAGCGCGAGAATTCCTACGTCCGCGAGTTTCACGATTATTAGGCACGCGAAAGTCGCGAGAGAAGCCAATGAACGGAGTCACCGCAGAAGCGGTCGGGGCTTGTTCATTCGAATTCGACGCATCCTCGGTTGCAGTGGTACGCATGCCGCATGCATGCCGCATGCGTGCGTTCCTGCACACGGGCGGCATGGCGCATACGAACCACTGAATTAACATAAGACGCGCGACGACAACCTCGAACTCTCGCGCGGGTTTGACCGACGACAACGCTCGTCTATGTCGGATATGTGCTTACTACAAATATGGTCCCTGATCCATCGTCGACGGTGCATAGAGGCCAGAAACGGACGTCGCTTGTTCGTGTTCGTACGGATACGTAGTCATGTGCCGCGACGCCAAGCGTCGTGTATGTGTTTGCGATATTATCCGACGCCGAATGCCGTCTTGCATTTTCGATCGGCCGATATGTATGTACATACGAAGATTATATGACTCCTTAGGCGCCACCGACTCGGGGAATTCTCTCGTGCGCGACGCGTCGTCCCGACGAGAAATCAATTTCAGAAATACTCCCGCGGAATACGTATCGGGCGGCGTCGGCGTCGTCGCCCGTAAGCACGAGCGAACGGCGCGGTCAGTCGAATGAATCCGGAACAGAGCCGGCGAAGGAGAAGTGTTAGATAACGGGGTGGATGGTGTTTTCAGAAAATTGAAAGTTTCCGAGTGCAGTCTTATCGGAATTACATCATCGAGTATTATACGGGCGGAGCGATTATTCGCGTTGCGGGTATCCTAGGATCATGTCGCTGGAGCCAGGGAACGAGACGATTTAATTGAATTTAAGCATTGGCTGGCACTTATCTGTATCGTTGAGGATCGAGGAATAGACGGTGACTTCAGCCGCATTATGTTTTGCATGTATGACGAGACGAACGAAGAATTATGGCCGTTTGGCGCCACCGACGGAAAGGAAAAAGAAAAATGCTCATTACGTGACTGTCTGGGAAGTTCAGCCACTCCTGACGGACATTTCGCGATAAAGATTTGTACGTACATACGTGCACGTTGAAGGCTGACGCTGGAATTGCACTATGTAACCATTTTCTTGTTTTTGCGTCCATTTCAATGATTACATATACGGTACATAGTATTAGGTTGGTGCATAAGAAATGTCACCATCAAACAAGACAGATATTCCTGTGAAACACTAAAATAATTTATCTATTTCTTTTACATATTTATAAATGATTAAAAAACTTCAGATGCATTGCATTAGATATGGAAATCATTAATTATTAAATACAGGAAGCAATAAAGTCTACAACGTAATGGTTTAAATAATAAAACATCAACTAAGGAAAACAAAACATTTCATACGCACGAGCCTAATTTCTGTTTATTATTTTTTAAGTAATGTAGATTCGTGCGAATCTCGGGATGTAATAATATACATTTGTGTATCGTTCAACGCATGCTTATCGCACGCAAGTACACCGCACATCGACTTGTCAGGAGTGTACCGCAAACACTGTTGAATTACAAGTATGATAGGACGGGGCACGCGTTTCAAGTATACAGCTGGGTTATATTTGTATCTCTGGTTACATTACACATATTTTCTTCGCTTCTTTTTCAGCATCTGCATTTTCTTTTTGTGTGTGTGTGTGTGTGTTTTTTTAATAAAATAATGAGTTCTCCAAAGCTCAAACTTTGGATTCGATAAAGAGAATGGAGGGACGATTATTCATTCAACGTCTATCCGCGTGTGTGGCCGAACGCGCGCGATTCCTGATAGCACGAAGTACGAGTTGAATTTTCAAATCGGCACTACGCATTTATTACAGCTAATGAGCACGAGCTCAACAAGTGTAAAAATAATTTGATATCTTTTCAGTAGGAATACTGGGAGGCAAATATGTAGATTATATTCATATATCCACATAATCCAAGTCATTAAAATATCCACTGCGAACTGAGTTTGCCTGATAATGCACAGCGGTTATAAAATGTTTTCGATTTCTGATGCGGTGTGGTTACTTTGATTAATATTCCTGTGTATTTAATTAATAACGGAAGAGTTGAGAGGAGAAAAGTGCATGGGTGCATGAATTATCGTACACATTCGCCCATAAATAACCGTTCCACGAATAAAACTTTCTCCTCTCCGTTGACATTTCGCAGATTTATGCTCGCAGGACTGTAAGAGGTGGTGACTCCCAATTAATTGATCGTTATTTCTCAGTAAATCGACGTTAATTATCCACTGCTCGAATTCTGCGATAATAGAGCTCGATATATTTTTCCATCAACCACTAATTTTATTATTATACCCGGTGGCGCGAACCGATCGAGTTTTCTTTTTACCAACGCGTAATCCGATTGAATTTAATGTAAGCGTTCGATTCGAGCTATAGCTATGTAACTCGTTGATAAGTTGCCCACTCCCGATTTGGAAGCAAACAGGAGCGGTCGACACCTATGTGGGTGGCACGTATGAGGAACGAGATCGTTGACAAAAATGCCTTGAGTTTTATTCACGGCCTTTAAGTACCGCGTGTCAGTTGTAACCCAGTCCACGTAATGCGCGATATCCAATGCTGTACGCGACGACCGTCATTTCCGTGTATTCTATTCGCTCGCAGATATAAACTACGAGATAGCCGTAGTTCTTCGATTCATTTAAATAAGCGAAGGTCTCGGGCCCCGAAGATACACTTCATCCGTTTCTATCGTTATTTTTAATAGAAAAAAAGGCCGCGAAGATCAGGGACAAGGTAGACTTGCTCCGTTCTTACGTACTTTATCAAATAGAAACGAGACCACTGGTGCACCCACACTCTCGAACGCCGCCGCTCCGAGCTCCGTGTATTTACGTATGCGTGGTCGTATACAAGACAAGGAGGCATAAACTCGTCACGCACGCATGCACATTTGTGTGGCCGACAGGCGCCACCGTTCCGGCCGTGTGTGGGTCCGCGTCTGTGTCAGGCTAACGTACATAACACCAGCTGTAACCCGGTCGAGTGTGAACACGTGAAACATCGGCCACGCTTGCGTGTGCGTGCATGCGTTACGTTTGTCGGTGGTGCACGGATGAGCTCGCATTTTTCAACGACATTTTGCTTCGTCCGAGACGACACGCGGGCCCGTTGTCATGGAACAAAAATCAAATTTTAAGTTGACACTTAAGAAGACCTTCGATGGCCACAGTTTAAGTATTCCTAGAAGACCAATGCGCTTCATTCTTTTATTTCCACTGGCTTCAAGTAAAAATATATAAGTAAACTTGTTGAAACTTGAAATATGATTTTTGTCCCAGGTTTCTTCGATTTTGATTAAAAATCACTTTTGAATTCAAATTATATTCGCAATGAATGTGCAATACATTTAATTCTTGAGTCTTCTATATAAAAAAAAAACTAATCAGATTGTATCTTTCTTCGTTTGTCACCAGCGTTATAAATAATTACGAGAGTCGACAGCTGCTTTATGCAAAATTTGCCTTGACGCAAATCGAAACCGCAGAATTCTTTACGTTTTCAACATTTATCTAAGAGAACTGACAATAGGCAACACAGGGATTAAGATCGTAGGCGAATGAGTCATATCGTAAAATCGACCTCGCCAATTTATAAATATGCATTCAAATGGACGAGACGAACCGAGCCGAACCGAGAATTATTCGTACGTTATCCGTAACTTGTTTGTATCGCGCAGATAAGAAGCTCGAATCTGGTTGGCTTACGTAATTTTTAATGAATCTATGGAAGCAAGTGACGTACTCGACGTTTCTCTACATGTTTCACTGTATGATTAAGGGTGTAAACGAGCCACTTCTTTCCGTGTGACACTGCGATTTTTTTCATATTTTTTACTTTCCTAATTAAGGGAACAGACATAATCATATGACCGTAGCGAAATACAATCGTTCACTTAAAATCGACATTCATTGTCATTTAAATCTGGACCCTAATTGCTTCTTGATACGTACACATTTAAGTTAGTGATTCCAAGAAACGCGTAGAGCTTCCTAATCTTTGTGCACTATAAATATAAAATTCTATAAGATCGTGCTTCTTCGAAACCGAAGATTGACGCGGCTCGCAGATAAACGTCGGATTCGTCGGATGCATTAGATTAAAGCTGCGGTCACAATGGCATCAGTCTGCAATTTAAAGGCATTCCGACTTACGATTGGAACAAAATTCCAACAATTATTTGTGCAATAATGATTAAAAAATTATCTAAATTTCTTTTTTATAAAATTAGATTTAGATTATGTTTTGTAGATTCGTGCTCTGTTTATACGTAGTACAATTTCGTTACCATCTACAATTCTACAATATCAGAATGTGATCGCACCTTATCTTTACAATAGAATTCATTCATACATAGATCTGCATATCAAAAATATTATTTTCACTTGAAATATTCTGTACTCCAACCGAGGTGCATTATGGGATTTGAATTCGTTCAATCACGGTTCGATATCGGGTGATGTCGGGAGTTGAACGAGTCGTCTATCGGTGACGCTGTGACCGTAGCTTAACGACGCGACGTCTCCTCGATGGTCGGCCATCCAAAGGGATGGACGAAGAAGAAGCGATCAGGGAAGATATTTTTCCCGGGGGCAAGAATGCGATGTACCGCGTGTCCGAGAAACTATAACGCCGATAAAATGTTTCCAGGAAATGGAACCCATCCATGCATCTACATAGTAGAATTCGCGCATAGCTTGCGAGCCCGAGCCTATGAAAATCGAACAGTACGCGCATCCGGTAATATTGAAATCGAACGTTTCAGCGGATTAAACGAAAACAATGAAGACGTATGTAAATAGGTGAGGCATTGACAAACGGCAGACAATTTGCATAGCGTAGTGATTTATCGTACGTTATCGTCTGATTGTATAAAAAGGCTCGTCTCTTTCGTTATCTGTAAGGGGGAACTAATTTCGTCCGAGAAGAAGATCATTGTGTGTTCCGATGATTATTCACGATGCGCACGTAATTCACGGATGGAGATTCGTGTTATACTTGCGTAAACGAGGACTGCGCAGACAAGCGTGTCGGAAGGTAGCTATCGTGCACATAGGCATTACATTATGTACTCTGCTATCCGCGCGCCTAGCTGGCGTCTGACGCATACTTTATCGTCTTTCTAAACTCGGTATCGTGCGAACGGTAAAATTTAAATATTTATTATTTCGCAAACGCCGCCGCGTTTAACCGGAATTCGTAAAGTCTGGCTACGCATCTACACACTCTACAGTATCAGAATGTGATCGTACCTTATCTTCATAATAGAATTCATTCATACATAGATCTGCATATCAAAAATATTATTTTCACTTGAAATATTCTGTACTCCAACCGAGGTGCATTATGGGATTTGAATTCGTTCAATCACGGTTCGATATCGGGTGATGTCGGGAGTTGAACGAGTCGTCTATCGGTGACGCTGTGACCGTAGCTTAACGACGCGACGTCTCCTCGATGGTCGGCCATCCAAAGGGATGGACGAAGAAGAAGCGATCAGGGAAGATATTTTTCCCGGGGGCAAGAATGCGATGTACCGCGTGTCCGAGAAACTATAACGCCGATAAAATGTTTCCAGGAAATGGAACCCATCCATGCATCTACATAGTAGAATTCGCGCATAGCTTGCGAGCCCGAGCCTATGAAAATCGAACAGTACGCGCATCCGGTAATATTGAAATCGAACGTTTCAGCGGATTAAACGAAAACAATGAAGACGTATGTAAATAGGTGAGGCATTGACAAACGGCAGACAATTTGCATAGCGTAGTGATTTATCGTACGTTATCGTCTGATTGTATAAAAAGGCTCGTCTCTTTCGTTATCTGTAAGGGGGAACTAATTTCGTCCGAGAAGAAGATCATTGTGTGTTCCGATGATTATTCACGATGCGCACGTAATTCACGGATGGAGATTCGTGTTATACTTGCGTAAACGAGGACTGCGCAGACAAGCGTGTCGGAAGGTAGCTATCGTGCACATAGGCATTACATTATGTACTCTGCTATCCGCGCGCCTAGCTGGCGTCTGACGCATACTTTATCGTCTTTCTAAACTCGGTATCGTGCGAACGGTAAAATTTAAATATTTATTATTTCGCAAACGCCGCCGCGTTTAACCGGAATTCGTAAAGTCTGGCTACGCATCCATTTATTACTATATGTATACGTTTTACATGTCTCTATGTTTCTATTATGTATCGTACATACATAATCCCGTGGGACTCGCATATCCCAGGTGGCGCCAGTCGGGCATGTTAATCTATCGATCGATCGTGTATCGTTCGAACTGGCCCGGTGCGGCATTAGCCGGTTTACTTTCGTACATGTCATCTCTTTTTATCTGCCTATACAAATAAGTATATTTTCTTTACCTCTGAATACGTATGGAACGAAAAGTGTATGAAACTTGGCTTAGAATTAAGTATTAGGTGAAATCTGAGATTGTGAGATTAGTCAGAGAGAAATACAAGTCATATTTAGTGAACACAAGTCTCGCTATGTACGTAACTCGCTGGTCTAATGACCCCTTCTGAAATACGATTTTATCGTGTCTGCCAATTAAATTTGACCCATGATCGTGACTTCATTGATTGTTTCTATTTTTTTTCGAAAAGAAACCGGGCCAACCGCTGTCACCGGGAAGCTCTAAACGACTTTTCCATCGGTTGCCCACGTGCATCGATAAAACGTTGAAATTGCACGCGTCCTTAATTGCGCCGTGTTGCCCGGTGGTGGCAAAAAAGCAGCGGGCCGGTTTAAACACGCGGCGGCGGCGGCGGCGGTGCGACGCGATGTGCACGCAGGCCTTTCTTTTTCTTTTGTTCGGACGTGTACGACGTACAGCTCTGCAATTACCGTGGCCGTGCCTCGTGACGTAGCCGCTCTGCATCTGCTTCCCTCTTATCTCGCGTTTATCGTCGGGACATTTGCGACTTCCAAGCGCGCGTTCTACGTTTATACACATTTCCTTGATCGCGTTCGACAACGATAAACTTGACATCGAGCGATGAGATTACAGCTCTCGGGTAGAGCGAGTACTTACGCGGGAAACCTTCGCCGTGTTTCATTTGGATCTGAATACAGTTGACGAAGTGTTGAGAATTTTCGGCGCACGTTCCACGAATTCGGAGCGTCGCGTAACATGCAGAAAAGACAGAGTCAATTAATGTACTTCAGCGACTTCAGTGGTCTTAATTTAGAGAGCCGCGTTTCCCAACTTTTATTGCCCTGGCGTCAAAGTCGAACAGCGAACAGTCCGCAAATCTTCCGGGACGTCCGCGAAAGATATTTGTACTTGGCCGTTTACTATCGAACCGCGCGAGTCTTCGAAGTCCCGTTAATACGATAAATTTAATCGCTGCCGCAATCCGGATTTAATTAGCCGCGACTAGAATGTACGTAACAATATTCCGAGGAGGAAAAATGCATGACAGTAATCAATGATTTTTCGCTGAGACATGTGCCCGAGCTGCGGAGGCCACGTGTAATAATAAACTTCGGCCGCAAGACAATGTAGTAGGATGCAGAAATACGAGCGACAACATTCGTAAAGTATTAAAGTGACCTTCGGATCTATATAACGAGAGCCGAGTAACTAAAATTTAATTCGCGACGTTGCGTCGTTACGGCGATTCTGTTATTCCCATTGATTTCGTCTCGATATCTGGCGCCACCCACGTGTACATACCACCGTTCACGCGGTCGATTCGAGCCGCGTCACGGTGCCACCGTTCTCCGTTAACTTTCCCATGAAATCATCCAGCTTAAAATGTGCATAAGCTTACCGTTGTCATCGGATTTCCCCTGATTATCGCCGAGCATCTCGTAGTCCCTCGAATCGAGATCCACGGAAGCGCCAACGACCGCGTTCAGGCTGGACACCATCGTCGCAAGAGTCAACAAGTTTCGCGAAAACATTTTTTTTCCTCCAAGTTTTTATCACCAAAGAGCGTTTCGGTATCAAGAAAATTGTTTGATCTCCGATCGATCAACGTTTACTTGTCCAAACAGCGATTACGACTAAACGATCGACGAAAATCGTGTTCGATCAAACTCCATCGAAAGAACGTAGCTTGTTTGAAATCTTTTCTAGTCACGATCTACCGATCCTCTTCGCGATCGTTAGAAAATTCATACCGAGCAGTGAACCGAGCACGTTTCGAAGAAGCAGGCAAGGTGAAGGTAGAGATATCGCGGGCAACCGATCCCGACGATGGTCGACGCTTGACTGACTGACTCACTTCGGTCTCGAAAAGCAAACGCCGCGCGCCGCGCCGTGCAGCCGGACGACTCCGCCGCGGCTGGTGCGCACCAGGGGCACCCGACGAAGAACACTCGCCAGATAGTTTTTAAACGAGTCCCGCCTCCGGCTGCGATAGTGTGCTCCTTGTCGATGAACCACGCATCGTGAACGCGTACAATACGCACGTCCAACGATCACGACTGCCGTTCTCGTCGTTCATTCAGTATTTAATATAATACAAATCGGTATTAGCTCTCATGAATTATAATCTCAAAATAGATATTTATTAGAAGTTTCTCGTTCAATTTATCTACAAAATGTTAAATTCTTGAAGATCATTCACATTTTTCGAATTATTTGTTGAAAATCAATCGTCATAGATCATCAGATCTAGGATCTATCGTTCGGTTGGATCGAGAGCCACGCATATGGCTTGTACCACTTACTTAAGTACGTTAATGGCAGTCACTGTACCAGAACTAGTATGCTGCCAGGCCGGTGGACTGGTGTGTTGGTAAAAGGTTGAGTGGTGAGGGCCGACGCCGGGAAATGGGCGGTTGGTGAGGGAAACGGGGGACGAGGAGAAGGGAGACAGTGGCGCCTGAGCCCCGAGGCAGAGACGCCACGTTTTCCTGGCGAGGGTGAGTGTCTAGGTGTCTGGGAGCCACGGTGTACACACACAAGCCTGTTACGATTCGTGCGTCCCGAACGGTGAAAGGAGGGGGCGACGTAAAAGAGCGGCAGCATACTTCTGCTGTAGATCGTCAGCTCTCCTCCTGACAGCCGGTCTCCTTTTTAGCTTTTGTCGTGCGCTATGTCGCTACCCGGCCAACTTCTTTTCCCCTCCTCGCGAATTAAATTGCGCGGGTGCCGTAGACTTTGAGATGCGCCGATACACGCGCACCACGAATCGGAGCTTTCAATGAAATTGCGTCTGCCCAAATAATTTGTATCATATTACAATAATTCCAATAGGGACTATCCGTTAAATTGAATTATTACATCGAATCGATTTAGCGTCGACGTTTATTCAATTTCTTAGTCTCATAATGTATTGTATTAATGACAAAGAGTTTGTAAAGATGTTTTGTAAATTTGGACATCAGAGTGTCGACACCTAAGCAAAGACCGCTTTGCATAATAGAAGTGATGGACGAGATAAGTCGTCAGGCCTTTGTCCGCGTAATCGGGATCCTCTGAGCGTCGATTATGCATACACGTGCCCGTCGATGAGTCTTTTCACCTTGCCACGGGTGGAGGAGATCGTCACCTGGTCCGACCGGTTACCATGCGAATAGAGAAACGGAAAAGTGGACGCCAACACGTAATTAATTCGTTGCTTTAAGTAGTTTCTTCGGAAATGGTTGGTATGTACAAACTTGCTGTGCTTCGTACGCAGACAATCTACCGTCGTCGATTTCGAGCTTGTCTCGTAAATTTTCTTTCATTCGTAGAATCGTTACCAGACGCGTGTTTGTTTCATAGGAAAACCGTCTGGCTTCGTCTACCGATTTTCGTTTCGTCGCACTCGTCTGCCAATGAAACGCAGGTAATTCTAGTCATTTGTGCGTTTTCCTTTTCAGGAATTAAGCTCGCGTTGCGTCGCGTTGGTTTCATACGGATAGGTATACACCTATGTATGTATGCATGTATGTAGTTTGAATACAAGCGAGGTCGGCGATGCGCCACTTATTTTTAGCCGGGCATTAGCCAATTAACTATTAACTCGTTGGCGCCACGGCGCTGTTCCTATTTTTGCTTATTTCTTACACCGGCGGTGCATCGTTGCCCTCTTCCGAGTCTTCGGTATGTACACCGAAGATAATCTGATCCACGGTGACGTGTACCAACGCTAAGTGCCGTCTCCCGAAACACTTTGCCAAATGAAATATGCTTCTGGCACGATTGCGTTACCGATATTATTCTTAAGCCCCGTTCTAACGAGCGAGTGCCTTCGTCCAACATCGAAGCGACAAGTTTAGCATGGCCACCGACGCCGCCCGCCGTTCGTTCAAAGCATTTCATTGTTCGAGCAACAGATAACGACCAAGACAAAGACGCGTACTCGGAACGAAAACGAGAAGTACACGCGCGCGGTTCATCGACACCGCCGTCCCGTACTCCAACGCAAGAAAAAAAGAACCGCGATCACTTACTAATTGCGGTCGTAACGCCCGGTATGGAGGCATCGAACGTAAATCACTTCGCGTAGAGGAGATTGAACTTGGATCCAACCGCCGTAGTACGTTTCTTTTCCCGATAAAAAAAAAAGGAGCTGCGATATAGAGGAATGACTTGTTAGTACTAGTGGCTCGTGGATGAACCAGTTAGACGAGTCTGAGATATTTATCTGAGATATTTGGTCGTTCGACGATGCCCGGAGGACAACTATCTACCACCGAATCGAGAGCCCGTATGTGTTTAGCGGAGTGATTGATTCTCGTTGCCCGAAACGAATGCGGTGGTCAAGCGGCCGACTCGGAACCGAACCCGAATCCGGCGAGCACCTGGTTATGGTCGGTTAGTTTGCTCTCGAGGAGCAGACTCGGATGCTAATGGAATACGCTATTGTTTGTCATGGCCCGAGCGGCCGACAAGGCGAAGGCTGCCAATCATCGTATGATCGAAGACACTGGAAAAAGAATTTCAGTCCCGATAACGTGTCGGCGATTGAGAAACAATGTAACGGTACGAGCAGTTAGTCATGGTGCTATTTCTTTTTTTACTCGTTCGTATTCGAGCTCCACGTATTTATGCATACATGCTAATTAATCTCTCAGATTTATACGTATATTATCCGTAGTCTTTTTTTTTTATGAAGGGAACAGCGTGCGCTGGAAACAAATCGTACTTGAATATAAAACGTATAATAAATCCGGATCTAGATATTTCACGGCTCTTACACACGATCCAAAGAGATTATATGTATCTAAGTACGTATACATAATAGTAATAGAATATATGTATGTACATATGTACATTACACCTGTAAGACTGGGAATGCAGTTTGTTATAAGCATAACAATTTATCTTATCGTGCCCGATGTACATAATCACATACCGACTTCGACAGCTGTATTGGCTACCGTTAAAGCTCTCAAGAACGTTGTAAATTCATTCTTCGCAGTTATACAATTCATTGTTCTATTATTTGCATTTTGTAAGGACGACTAATTGTACGAGAAAGCACCTTGTTCGAGAAACCGGCAGGAATTTACTTAACAGGCGCAACCCTGATGTTAGTCATACCCGTCGAAACAAAAGATTTCATCGAGTTGTTTGCTCGAAACTGTCCCTCGACGAGCTGCGTCATGCATTCGATGACTCTCGAAACCACGAGACGTCCCACGTTTCCTCGATATCCATTCGGCACCACACAGTCCATCAGTCTGGACAAACATGAACAATATTTCATTGAAACGACCACGAGATGCATAGTGACGTAAACAATTAAATAAGGATATGCACGCTGAGGTCAGTAAAACGACTATACGGATTAGATAAAAGATTATTTACATCTTAAAAGGCGGCTGTTTCAAA
>NW_017149195.1:56215-58758 GCF_001652005.2 Ceratina calcarata | reverse complement strand
CAATATAGATTATAGACTTCTTTGATAAATTCATAATTTAAATTTTACGTTCATTACTCGATCAGAATTATACAAATTAGATTAATTCGCGTATAAATCGAGTAAAATATTTAGCTACTTGTTGAAGAATTATTCATTCATAATAACTCACCTGATTGACATAATCCAACGACGAAAGCGCGTGATAATCCTTGTTCCGGTCTTCTAACGAATTCCGAATAGAAACCAAGAAGTCTTTAGGCATTTATTCTATGCTGTCTATAGCGTAAGCAGGATTCGTTCTCAAAAATCTGCGAATGAAAAATATATTAGCATCTCGGAAGGTAAGAGAAGTGCATAAATCTATAAAGTTTTTGTACAGTGGCCATCACGGTCGGTTTGGTCTAAAAATACCCCGTGATAAACGGGCGAAACAGGAACGCGCGTTCACCAAAGTATACACTTCAGCAGTTATCAGGGACCCTTATCCTAATTCGCCTCTATTTTCTCTACACTCGAGGCGCAGTCCCGCTCCTTCGCGATAAAAAGAAATCCCTTACCGACCTTACCCCGGTTGGCGCGTCGTGCTCGATAGAGCAACGTCGTTACAACCAGATAGAAACGCGCCCACATTAACGTCCGAACCGTGTGAAACACAAAGAAATCGGTAAAGGGTCGGCTCGTGTCTTCGGAGCGGCGATGCTCCGAGTCGAAATACGCGCCTCGGGCGAGGGTGAGATAAAGGTAGAGGAAAGGAAATAACAAGTCGACGAAAGGTGTATGCGAGTCGAGGTCAGGACATTCCCGAACTCGAAAACCCACTTAACCGTTCGGTGGCCAAAGATTAGAGGGTAGACCTCTCGGTGGGCCTTCGGGCCTCCGTTATCTGTTCGGATGGGTCCCAATGAAAAAGGAGGCTTGATAAGAGAGAGCAATTACGGTCAGCTTTTAGTCGCCGTGCCTTGACAAACCGGCTACGGTCTAGCCGTCAGACAGAAACCGCTGAAACGAGCCGGTTCAGAAAAGGAAAACAAGACGAAAGCTGCGACGCTGTCCTATGGACAGGACGATGTCATATTTTCTATAAACCTTGGCTGTCGCGTCGTATCAGTTCACAGGTGGATAATATCGAGCAGTAAATTTTATTCTAATTGCTACTTATTCAGCTTCATTGACAGAATACAAATGACAGAACAGTAGTCCTGTCTACAATACATAAACAAAGTTTCCTATATGTCTTTCTATAGTCCGTGTTACACGTTACACCGTTCTCTTGCTTTTGTTACTGTGTCTTAAAAAAGCGACCATGTACATGACCGACTGTCCGGTCATTTCGACGGGTATCGGAGACAGTCGCAATTCGTAACGCGTCGCGAACGGTGATTGTTAACGGGTCGCCGAGTTAATATTAGCACAAGGTTTTTCATCGCGGCATGCTTTCCAATGGGAGACTTTTCAAAGCGTTCGCGAACGATGCGACGTGCGCAACGTCGAGTAAATGCGTCAGCTAATAAAGGTAGCTCGCCTTCGAGCGCGTGCTTTCGTTCGATTGAATTTTTCTGGCACGCCCGTTATTTCGTTATACATATACACATGTGTATAAGAGAGAACGTGATATATAAGAAGAATTGAGACTTTTGCTTTGATCACGAATTTGAAACGGCGCAGTGCCGCGCCATGCCGCGCGCTGTGTCGTACTTACTCGCGGATCGATTCGGTGGAGCATGGTATGCCGCCAGCGAGCAATGCCAAGCAATTACAATTACGAACTTACATATGAATGTTGTTTCCTTAACAAAAAGGCGAACACAAATTCCTGGCAGCGTATCAACAAATGTAGCAAAATATAAGAATATTTTACGATTGAACGAAAAGATGGAGGAGAACGAACGATTAAACACAATCATGTAATTTATAAGCGGAAATAGAGGTGAAATTAAAAATCTAACGACGACGCCTCCGCCATTTACGTTCGAACGGTAATGTGTTATAAAATCATCGAAGTATCATCGAAGCACCGGAAACAGTTGATGCTGTTTTTTCATTAGCATAATTAACGAGTCGATTTTTAATCATATATATTCGTAAATGAGCCGTGAAGCTGAATTTGGAATCTTTGTAGTTATAGCATAATTACCTTGTGCTATCTTGTCAGTGATATTTTCGTTTACCTGTAAAGTGTCGTTATGCGAGATCCGAAACTTCCCCATGATCTCGTAACAAGAAACTTTACGTGGGCAGATAGGTAATAAAAGCTTGCATACCTTGTAATAACGTAGCAAGCTGCTAGGACCGATATCAGGGCGGCGATCGCCAAAGCCAGAACTGCGACGTGGATCGGTTTTACGCGATTCTGGAAGTGCTGATCCAGTGGTTCCTGACCTCCGGCAACGGGCCCTGGATCATGTTGAATCGATCCCATCACGTCTTTGCTTGACGACATCCCATTAAACGATCCTTCACGATATTAAAGTGTATTAGAATATAAACTTTAGCTATCGGTTAGTTTTATTACAACGCGCTGTTATTGAATTATTGCGAAATCTCTATGACAACATATATTA
>NW_017149195.1:30849-55994 GCF_001652005.2 Ceratina calcarata | reverse complement strand
GTTTATTATTAGCAATGTTCTTCCGACGTGTGATTTCTTTTTAAAAAATGCGTTTCTAAAGTGCATAAACTTTTAGGATTGACTGTATAGCCAATACATCCTTAAATTGTATAGGAATTTCTAAAACTAATTTTCGTCGAACCGAAGAGAAGGGTCGAATACTTGGGATAGCTGAACATCTTTAATGGTTGTAGTTTGCCGCGTTACGAAATGAGGTCTCTTTTACCGGCGTAACCCAAAGTCGCTTGGATGGGATCGGTAGGCTTCTCTCCGTCGTGGATCCACGTGGACACGTTTACGTGGTGATCGGCGTTACAGTAGTCGCGGCTGTCGCAACATTTCAATCTGGGCCAGGGCATACGGATCTGGGCAGTCGACGATCGGTCCACGTTGTCGGTCGACTTCGACCTCGTGACCCAGGACTTTGTCTCGCACAACAATGGTGTGGCGCCCCTGAGCATTGGTAACGCACAAACGTTCCGATAAAATGGACTCTCGGCCCGATAAAGTTCCGTGACCTCGCCGATAGTCGGGATATTTAAATCACCATTTTGTACGATTTACGTCGCGTGGCGAGATTTCAATATTCCGCGCGTATGTAAAAATCTACATATATATCGAGTTTGCTACGCCTCGGTTTCAAACCCTCCATCTGCATACTCGGTCAGCTTAACTTCGTGCACGTTTTTTCTTTATGTTTCTGCAGTTTTAAATAATTTAAAAAAGTATTTGAATACTCCTCGAAATTTATAGAAGATCATTCAATTACATGTTACTTTGATTATTGTCCATAAAAATTAATTTTTTCCTCTCAGTGATTAATGCCACGTTATCTGCAGATAAATTTCAGGGTTTAATTGGGAGTACGTAGTAAAAACTCATCAGTTATTTCAGCCGAAGCGATTTCAACACGTGGATACACACATTTATATAAACAGTCATTTTTACATAACGGGAACTTGTGAAAATTCGTATCGATTGTCTATGCCATAAAGTTCCAGTGAATTTATAGTAGGTACGTACATCGATCATAAAATCCAAGCAAAATGGAATCGTTTCCGTGTCAACTCTGTTTGTACTGGTTTAATTTATTGTCCAACGAGAGATGAAAAGGTCAAAGGTCAAAGTGTTACTTTTTACCGAGAGTTTACTATTATCGTGCTCGAACGATGTTTTGTTTAAGACGTGTATTTCACATTTTCATTTTTCCTTCTATTTCTGCAAATTTAAGAGCGTGCGGATTTAAAAATTTTGCATACTTCAGGCTCAGAATCACCGTGGAATTGTGTTATAAAATCGCAGGTCTGTCTAGAAAAGGTATAATGAAGTCTCTCAAAATAGCCACTATTACAACACATTCAAATCGTTGTCTGTGAATTTCTAAAAATATCTTAAATAGTATCGAACATTTTTTGCGAACATCCCGGAAGCTGAAGTTGAATGACTGATGCATGTATAAGAAAAAATTGTTTAGAATCAGACTCCTGACAATGTATTTCAAAGACAAGATCATCGAGGCTTCCGTTTTGCAAATATTTATGACTCGTTTTAATACACAAAAGAAAGTCATACGAACTCTGTGCAACCTCTCGTCGTGGTATTCTCTCCGAGTTCTTGGTTCTCGGTCAAGATCAATTCGGTGTAACAGGAGAATTTCGTTTTGCACGTGTCCACGCCGGATTCCTTGCAGGCCTTGCTGGTGCACACGCATTTTCTGCCTGGAGACATTAACGAATTTCTCAGCGATTGCATTTCGATCGTGTTAACGTATGACACGCGTGTGCGATAGATCATACGTTCGTTCATCTTGTTTGTTTCGCGTCGCATCGCTCTTTCGTTCCCGCTGCTCATTACGCGGTACATAGGCGTTGATAAATCGCACGACAATGCACGTACACACGCGTCGGCTGTACCGTGCCGCGGAACGATTATGTTGCATAAAAAATTGATAACAACATGGCTCTCGGAGCACGAGGCTCGACCGGTCGACTTACCTTCGACTCGTTCAATGCTGGTCGTCGCAAAAAACAGAAATAGCAGGATGAAATGTATGCAGATTGGCGCCTCGATAACCGATCGATTGAAATACATGCCGTAGCCTCGCCGGATCGAACACTGTCGCGAAGCCTCGATATCGGGAAGGATCTTTGGGATGAAATCACACGACTGCGTCGACGATTCAGAGACAATTTCCTCGATAAGGATGTCGACGGTGTAGGTATAGGTGCAGCTTGCTATCTGCACGAGGGCCGCACGAAACGCAGGCGAAGGCCAGGAATACGTATTATCATCCTGGGAAGGGTAGCTTGTATCAGACGCGAAGGCAATCTTGATAAGAGGCGATGCTATTAGCGATGAAAAGAAACCCAATTTGTTGTCGATCGTTATACTTATTTGACGCGGTATTATTCGGTATCACTCGAGGAGGAAAATAAGTGAGCTCGCCGGAGAAGGAAATCAGCGTTCATCGATTTTCATTTTTCGTCGATAGACCGGGAGCCATCGATTACGGTGATCAGCGTTGATAAAAAGAAAAAACGATTATTCAAAGTCCGCGTGTTGCCAGTTGGAATAGCTCGGGTAACTTGGACGTTGAATGGGTTCCAAAGAGGCGATCGTGTCTCCCGGGGAAGTCACTTTGTAAGCCAATCGAATCGAACGCAGAATCACGGCGCCGAGTCGCGACTGACAGCGAGACGTCGCGAAAACACGCTGTGTTATCGGCGTAAAGAACTATTTGAAAATGTCCGAGGGAAGCTTCAAGAAGAAACTGTTACCCGCGTGGGCTCTCTTCTCTAATTTTAGTACCTCCCACTGGAAGAGAAACCTATCCTTCTCTTTCTTTTGCTTTGCACATCGCCGTTCTTAGTTCCCACCTCTCTGTTTTCTTTTTTCCCTTTTCATCGTGTCGCGCCGGTACACCACCTCACGAATTTACTTCTCTATTCTAATTCCATCATCGCATTGACATTACTCCAACCGCATAGTTTCAACGTATAATATAACGGAGGATTATCTTTTCCTCCAAAAGAATCCTCGGTCTCTTCTTTCTTTATTTGCGACATAAAAATGGCGCGCCGAATATATATTTGACGATAGTACGCGACGCTTGAAATACCGATGAGTAACCGGATTAAAATCGAGGCTTGAACGCAGTTGTAATTATTGTTAGAACTTCGGGGGCTAATCAGTTCTCTCTTTCGAATCTTCTTTGATAGCTTTTTACAATTTTCTCACCGCAAGCCATTTTTATTAGCTCCCCCTTCGTGTTCGCAATTTATTCGCACAGATTTCACCAGCCTTTGTGCTGGCCCCGGCCTCTTTTAAAGTTGACCGATTTATTGGTGCAGCATCACGAATTCGTGCGTAGCGTGTGGCGTGGACGCAGCAACGGGACACGTATTCACAAACGACTTCCAGATGGAGGAGCCGGGCTGCTGCTCAGCACGCGATCAACCGTGAAACCGCTGCCATTATAATCCACGTTTTCATCTTTTATTCGATAATCATCTTCAGTATACTCGCGGGCAGCAGTCAAAGTATGGTCGGTTATATGTAATTGATCGCACCTTTTTATAGGTTTACGTTTCGCCGAATAAACTACACCTTGTTTACGCGCCGCGATACATTCTGCTTGGAAAGAATTTCAACGGATTTTTTTTAGAACAGTTTCCAGCCCCGAGAATTTCCTAAATTTGATCGATTTATTAAGCGAATAACATCTAAAACTTATAGCGTACGCACGTCGTATCGTTCTTCTACGTATCATCGTTTGTCAGATGCAATTCTTCGATCAAGTTGATATGTTGATTACTAGATTTTATCAATTTATAAAAAGGAAATAGATATGTTGCATGGGATACACGATGTGAGAAGATACATATTAATACTAACAGAAACAGTTTTTATTTTCTTGACGTGCGATACGAATATGTTAAAAAAGGTAGGGGAGGAAGAAATATGATCAGCTGTAATTAAGAGACGATGAAACGTCTCAATCGGAGTCTAAGCAGTTAACGCCAAGCCAGACGAGAGTTTAATTCCCCGCTTCCTGTCCATGCAATATTAAAAGCAGATCCCCGATGGTTGCACATTTCTTTATCGTCATCCGTCGAGTGACAGTAAAAGCTGGCCTGGGTTATCGGAATGACACTTCGTTACAGTCGAACGAGGTCGCCGGCAGTCTGCTTCGTTGCTGCTACTTCTTATTGCGCGAACAGATCAAGTGTTCGCCGTAAAAAGATGTACAGGGAGCACAAGGATTTCTTTCACGCGGTTGGTTTATTGAAATTTATCGCGAATCGTTCAAAGAATACGAATAGACTGTCCAATGAGGTGGCCACTGGCCAATATAAATTCCTCCTGTGTGCATTGCGAGTCTCTCATTAAAATTGAAACTTCTCGCTGGCGTCGATAATTGTTTCGTAATTTGCATACTCCTGATTAAACGTGTTTTTCTGTACTAAACATTAATCTGCGAAGTCTTAAAGATAATCCGAATAACTAATTAAATCGGTCAATTGCCCGTGCGAAGTCTCGAATGCAAATCTCACGGGTCTGTTTTTGTTAATCAGCGAGACTTGCTTAACAAGCTCATTGTGTCGTGGGAGTTATGAAAGCTGAAAAAGAAGGCTACAGGTATATTATTTAAATGCAACACACTGAAATCGTTTATTTATAGAACTTTTCACTGCTACTTAATGCTTATGGTAATCAGGCTGTGTGTTAGTTTCCACTCGCGTCCTACGCATCTAATTACAATCGCATTTGCGCGAAATGTCAAATGTATCTGTTTTTCTTTCGGTGCATATTAATTAATTTAGTCCCTGTGTATCGGGTATCGCGACCTAAATATACGTCCGCTACTTTACAAACTATTATTTGTGTACGCGAGAATGCAAGCGCAAGTCGTATTTAAGTACTTATTGGATTTGTCAGTTGAAGGGCTATTAATTATTAAGCCAGTATCGTTTTTTTAAGTATCTCGTGCCAATCAGAAATATTAATTCTCATCTTTGATACGAGAAAAATGTGACTTACTTGCATTCTCACATTTGACAACAAGCCTAAACACACATTTATCGTCTTTTAACAAATAATACACTTCTATATTCTTATACATATTTTAACAGTCATTGGAACAATACAAGTTTCCTTCGTTAGTAGTTTCGAATTGACATGATCACAGCCAATCATTACACAAGAAATTAAAATTGTTTAATTGTCCAAAAAAATTCGAAGCACTCTACGTTTATCAAATGTTTTAACAATCGCAGACCGTAATAGCATTCGTGCATCAAGAAGGAGCATTTCAATTTTATTATCGTTGTAAAGCACGTATGTTTCCGAGATGGTTGCGCAGCTCGACAAACGCCGCAGTTTCTCTTGATTCCTCTCTTTTGCGAAGATTACCGCGATTAACTACTATCGTCGGGTCGATCTTGAAACAGAGAAGTAAGACCGAATCGGGGGGGAAAAGGAAGACGAGGAGTTAAGTTGGACATGAAAGAAAAGAGGAGAGCAAGGAAGAGGTAGATTAAGAGAAATGAAGGAAAAGAGAAAGAGTGGACGCTGCCTTAAGTCGTATTCACTGGATCGTCCTGTTTAATTAGCCCTCGATCCCTCGGTACGCGATCAGTCGCATTGACCAAGCTCCGAACGTACCTTCTTAATTATTAATGAGAACCCATTCGAGGCCCCGGGAACGAGTTTTGATCGAGTTGACTCCACCCTATTCCGTTTAATGGAAGCGAAGAATTTTCTGGTTTTGAAATTCTATTAGGTTCATACGTATAAAACGTCGTTTTATTTTTCAAATTGAAATTTCCCAGTAGAGAATAATTTATCATGTTCTTTTCTTGTGTCTACTATTATAAATTAAATTGAACATGGGATTATTTGATTATTTATGTTTCAGAAAAATTTATATCAAAGACATTGCGATGTTATTAGAAGAATATATCACCCATAAATTTGTCTAAACTCTTAACTTATTAATCTCGGACTGGCGAATACAACCAGCGTTCGTAGCTATTATTCAATTATTCTTAAAATAAGAATTCTTCGAAAATTCCAACTTGCTAAACATCGAATACGTTTTTATCTCGTTGTTAGCCATTTTACAATTGCCAAGTGAAGCACTTATGAGAAGGTTAATGAAAGATTCTCTTAAAATAAGACTTAAGAACTAGCTTTTTCATCTTTGCATTTACGAAACCTTTAATAAAGTGCATTATGTGTAACAAGTTAAGAACCGTCCAAGCTGGGACGTAATCTAAGCGGTATTAACGTCAGATCAGTGCGCAAACCACAATCTTTAATCAAATTGCTTCTCATTTTTGCTTGATGTCGGCCGCAATTAGGGCGTTCGAATCACTAATCATAATATTATGTCTGGAGGCTAAGTAAGAAGACACATTTATATTAAGTAAAAGTTGCACACGGACTTAATCACGCGGTCATAATGTACCAACCGGTCAAAGCTCTCGATGCGACACGATCCCTTTCGAGGGGTATTATCGCGTAAAATATGTACTAGGCGACGGTCTTCCAGCTCTTTTTGCGTCGGCTTCTTTTCGCCGACATGATTACTACGTTAAAACGAAACAGCCTCACGCAACGACGGGAGCTGCAATATAAATTGCGTGCGCAAGATTATTATTAGTGAAAATCGTATTTCTGTCTAGAAGTCTCGTACGTTAGACGGTCTTTTGTTTATTATCGAAAGTTTCAGTCTAATTCCTCGATGCAAAATACGTGAGCGTTAAATATAGTCTTTGCAACGAACGTTTAATTATTCAGCGTAGCGAAGCATGCGTTAAATACGTGACGGCGTGTTTGATCTGAATCTGTGTTCCTCAGTTTTGCAAGTAAATTATCCCAAGTATTAATTTATACTTACTCAGGTGACTAACGGTTGGTTGAGAGGCGATCACGAACATTTTTCTATGCGATGGAAAAAATTCCGACGTCGGAATTATACTTATCGATATCTCGTTCTGGTTGCTTCCCGGTTGGCTATCGCGTTCGTTTTGTCGATCGTCGTTAGTGCTGTGTCTTAGTTGTACACCTTGAATATTATGTCTGCAATTACTGACTATGTAGCTGCTCACCTAGTTTCAAGAAGGAATCGAAATGATCCTTAGAAAGGTTTGCGCGTTCGCAACGATAAAGTTCAAAACGTGCGTAATTGAGCTATAATGAATTCTGCGGGGGTGGCGATCGAGGACAGGTACCAACAGGCGGGAAGCGCTACGATTCTCACGATTAGCTACTATTTTATCTATCTACATATGTAAATCTATCACACGATGCAAACGGGGATCATTGGAGATCGCTTACCGAAGATATGACAAAAACAGCGACTAAAGCAATGCCTAGCCAAAAGTACCAGGCTTCCCAAACGTGTCGTGGAGGCCGTTTTTGAACCAATAAACAACACTGCGAGTTGCAACAACAATACAAACAATACTTGTCTGGTGTACACGCGTACGGTTTGAGCGTTTCACTGTCCTCTGTATTGTTCTTTAAAAACTCGTTACACTCGTAATAGAGGCGAGCCATATCACAAGTTGTACATGATGTTCTTTCTTCGATCGTCGGCCAACTACTTGCAATCGAAAATTCGTACCACCGATTTGCGTTGAGAGCGGTTCAATTTTGTTAAAGAATAGTATATAGATGAGGCACCGCGACGCATAGATCAAAGGAACCATTAGATTCAGTCAATGATCTAAAAAAACCGCGTTATTTTCGGAATGCATAGCGTCGTCGGCGCCACTTAATTTACTTCTTCAGACACCTGTTCCTCTTATTTACCCCCGCTGGCGACGTGCGACAAACAAAACTTGTTTTTCTGATTTCTCGTCCAGTTTTGTACGCGAAACGACTCACTGCCGAAATCCCTTCGACACGTTCTCGAAGGCGACTCTTTCGTCACTCATTTATCCGTTCAGTTTTATCACCAACTGAACTGGACAGGCTTGAAATAATCGATAGAACGTACGGGGTATGTCCTTATTCACGCGCTACTTCTAATCGATACATTAAATGACCGCACGTCCAATCATTAAAAACGTATAGTATCAGTTTGTCGTTAATCACCGCGTGATATTCCGCTTTAATCCGCTTTCAGTCTTACTATTTGGGGGATGATGATTCAATGACACGTTTGTTGTTGAAAATTCATAAGTTTATTACAAACACGTTCTAGAAAACACACATTTGTACAGTCGATAAAACAATTGTTTGGCCGAATTGAAAATTCTTATTTTTCGATGAATTGGCAATAAACTAAGAGCAGCGTTGAAGAAAATGAAGTGTAATAAAGAAACCTTAATATTGATTGGAATCGTGGGGCGGTGGTGGTGGTGGTGGACCTCTCGGTGGGAAGGGTGGTCGGAATTGTGGAGGTGGAGGAGGCGGCGGCCCTCCTTGGGACACAGGCGGAGGCGGTGGATGTCTCCAAGTTGGAGGGGGACGCGGTGGCGGTGGTTGAAATTGCCCAAATTGCGGAGGTGCTCCCGTAGACGAAGGCGGTGGCGGTGGCGGGAATTGACCTTGCGTAGGTGCACTGACACCCCAATGAGGGGGTGGCGGGGCCATCATTCTCGGAGTCGTTTGTTGTGCTTGAGACGTTGGGACAGGCATCGGTGGTAACGGAGGTGGCATTCCAGGCGGTAAAGGTGGATGTGTTGCCATCGACATTGGAGGCAGAGGAGGCGGAGGAATACTTGCTGGAGGAAAACCGCTCGATGGCGGCGGTGGAACGGGAGGCGGCGGAGGGTGACCCATGGGTGGTCCCGGCGTCGACGGAGGTGGCGGAGGTGGTACCACCATTCCGTGATGTATCACATGATGTTGATGATGGGCTTGATGCGGAGGCGCGTTCGAATTCGGCATCGGTGGTGGCGCCAAAGGAGGCGCGTCCGCGAACAGTTGATGAGGCCTGTCCGCTTGGCTCAGTGGATTTTGTGCAGCAAGCAGTCTCTCAGCCGCGCTACCGTGTCTTTCTCCTTTGGCATCGCGTTTGAAAGCGTACGACACGGAAATCGGTCTGTTGCAAAGATATTGGCCGTTCATTGCTTCGATACTTGCATCAGATGCATCGAATGAAGCGAAATTGATGAATGCGAAACCTTTGGAATTTCCCGTTTCAGGGTCTCTCATTATCTAAAATACAAATTAACTTGTTAGTTCTCGGTTCCTATTTATTATTAAGGTATTTATTACCTTTGGTGTTTGAAGGATTACTCCGAAAGCACTGAAAGTATCGTACAACAGTTTCTCATCTACTTCTGGGTCTAAATTTCCAATAAAAATGTTAGCTCCAACATCTAAATTCTTTTGATGAGCACTTGCTTTGTTCACTCTTATTGGCTTCCCATATAATTTTATCATATTCATGATTTTGATAGCATAGTCTGCATCTTCTTCTCCCATAAATTCTACAAACCCATAGCCCTGATGCATTTGAGTCACCCTATCCTTGGGCATATGGACATTAACTAAAAAAATTATAAAACTTGATCAATTGTAAATTGGTTGAAATCTAAACATTACTAAATACCAGTACATACCCACTGGTCCTGACTGGACGAACAGTTCCCACATAAGGGATTCTGTGACTTTGTCATCCAGCCCTCCCACATATATCGTGGCATCTAAGAGTTAAAAAAAAACAACTTATGTAAAATTAAAAATAATCTTTCAATTGCAATTTCTAGAAATACTAATCTACAGTCCTTATACGCTCCTAACCTACTAAAATAATATTTTTAATCTTAATAAAAATACTTAATAGTACGATACGAATGTTAATTTGTACTTTAAAATATAAGTAGGAATTTAAAAAGTACGTTTGAATGTTATAAAACACAATTTAAACAAAAATTTACCTTGATTCCGCTCGGCAATAGGACCCGCTGCCATAATTGCATGTTTTGGTGTTTGGCAGTACTGACGCACTGACGGACGTCAGGAAATACCACTAGATTAATGCCACTAGGTATTGTAGGAGGTTGTTAGCCATGCACGAGTGAGACGAGTTCATTGACCTCTTAAAGAATAGGACTTGCAGTGTGCGCTGTAAGACCAAAGAGCGGCCCGAGAGAGATGCAAAAGGGATGATTTCGATTCGATTTCTGATTGATGCAAAACTATTTCAATTGGGTCTTTTGTTTTTTATTCCATAGGAGCATATCCGTTCAAATTATATGCATTTTATTGTTGAAGGGATAGTTACACTTTCGAGAGATAGTTGCAAATTTTCTAGGCAAGTATAATTTTCAAAAATCTCAACGTTTCAGTCATACAAAATATTATATCCGATTTCTTTTTCTTTTATGTAATTCACGTGAGAAACATTAAAATTTTTAATTAAAATAGTACGATTTGCTGAAACTTTAAAAGATTCATTACGTTGGTGAATTTTGTTCGCTAACAGGGAGGACAATTACTTAATTAAAAGTGTGATACAGTAAAAACGCTTATTAATAGATAAAATAGTGTAAATGTTAAAATTTGTTTTTTCTTCGTTTTTATTTCGTAGGGGTTAGTTGCCATCACTCGCGATATGTACCGCGAGCGGAACGTTACTTTACGATATCCTAACGAGAAATTAAAACAGACTAAAAAATAGTATTACAAATAACAATGCTATCTACCTACGCGTTTATCATATGCGTGCGATTATATATATAATACAATTTGATAAGGAAATATGAAAGCCACCTGAAAAAAGCAGGCTACCCTTTTTCGTGTATACATATGTATATCGGAGAAAAATCTCGAAATCTCCTAATTCTGAATTTCTACGAAGACACTTTTTAATAGGCACGACATTAGTTACACATTCATGCTGCCTGTCATTATACAATCGAGAAATCACGATAAGTCGCGTAATATTTTTTCTTATTCGCTGTACAAATATGCTGTGCAAATATCGTTTATGTTCGCAGATAACCGAGTTTTCTCAAAAATCTCGTTTTATTTGATTCGTTCTTCGTCCTTATTTCCTTTGAACGTCTTAAATATTTACATTCATTATACAATAAATCGTCGAGATAAAAAAACGGAGAAAGGAAATACTGTTCACCGAGTCTGTACATCCCGAAGACGCGAAACTCCTCTAATACGGAGAGTAGAAGGAGTTTTTAACCACGAGCGAATACATACGAAACATCGCAAACGGTCCGGTGTCGCCGAGTTCGATCTATAAGAATTCGTTGATATATTACAAAATTAAATAATAAGTCTTTGTATCACCTCGTAACTCATCTTTCCGTGAGTTACTTCCGCATGAAAGACCGCACTTTGTTCACGCATTTGTCCATAAAGTTTTTCTTTCGCTTAGGCTCGGCGCCCGTTGGAAGCGAAAGCAACGAGCCTTGCTCCCTTGACTTCGGCTTATACTCGTTCGACGAGATACTCTCGTCGGAATCTAGTCCCGCACCACAGCTCTTCGCTTTGAGCAGCGTCGATTTGTCGTTCCCACTTGCCACCAGTCGTTCCTTCAATTCCGCGCTGCTGTCGCAAGGATCAGCGTCTTCCGAGTTCGCCTGCAATTCATCCTTCTCGTCCTCCATCCTTGACAACGCCGTGTCCACGCTGACGAACCGATTCGGTTTCGGTGGTCGTGCCGGCGGATGCTGCGCTTCCTTTTCGCTGTTGGCCTCAAGTTTTAATGACTTCTCCTTATCCTCTGATTGTCCTATACTGACTAACTCCAATTGAGTTTCTGAAATTGGTTTTATCCGGTGCCTAGGAATTGGTATCGGATTTTGATCTCCGGGTAATATTGGTTCTTGATTGTCAGCATTACTCTCAATTCCTTGCGATGAAATTTGGACAGCGTCATCTCTTATTTTATTAGTGTGTTTGTCCGAAGTTTTCAAAGACGTTTCAGTTTCAGTATTGCTTCCGTCGTTCAGTTTAGGTGGTTCTTCAGTCTTAATTTCTGGAACTATTCCGTCTTCGTCCAGCAGGCCATCTAAACTTCTAGACCTCGGCCTCGCTTGCACTTCTGGTTCTCTGGCCGGTGAAACTGATTTTTTCTCTTCATGATCGAGCAACTCCAAGGAACGAGATCTTGCAGATGGAGAAGGTGGGTGACGTGGAGGTCGTCGCGGCACCGGACTCCCCCCGAGATGTGTATGGGTGAATTTCAACCGCGGAGACGTAGGTGGCAAACCCATTAACCAACGGGACGGACTCGACGATTTTTTAAGCCTAAAATAACGAATAAAGACAACATTGAGCTTCGTTTATAAGAATTGATACGTAAAAACAATGATTCTAACACAATAGCAACAATCATGCAACCACCACTATCCTTTTTACACCAATAAACATGTTGCACTTTTTATATAATTCTCCAGAATGATTTTTTCTGAGATGAGATACAATATAAACATGAAGATAAAAAATCATTCTAGGATTAATTAAATTCAAGGGCGCATAATATGATCACATGGCTAACAACAAAGTATATACTATGACAATTAAATAAGCAGACGACATAGATGACACCGATATACACGGACATCAATTAAAACATGAATAAAAAAAATTCATTTCCTCGACTGACCTAGTCTAGCTATATTCTGATCGATTGTCTTTAGCGCTATTGTTAATCCTGGCTGGCATGGAAATAAAAATATTTCATTAAACTTATACCTCCAGAAAAATTTACGCGAAATATCTATTTAACATAGATTTTATTCTTTTATAAGGCGATAGTTACCTGCTCGGTATGGCCGTGGGCGGGCCCTCTAGTCAATCTCGACCCCCTGTCGAATCTTTGTCACTGCCCCTGCTTTCGTTGCTGTGCATGCGTTGATAGTTCGGTGGTTGTCGAATGTTAGTGTTGCCTGGTGTATTCGGTTGAGTCACGTCTTTGGTTGCGATGCCCCTTGGAATATCCGATCTGGCAGGTATTTCGCCTCGCATAAACCTGATAAATTAATTTGATTTACAAAAATGTACATAGGATATAGAATGCATAAAATTTTACGAAGTTCACACACCTTTCAAGCTTGTCTACGCAAGCATCTTGGTAGTCGTGGATCCATCGCACACCATTGAAGTGACAAACCGCTCGCATGTCTTCAGGGAGTTCTTCTGGCTCTGGCCATTGGAAATTGTCTATGATGGGAATTATATTGCACTGTGACTGTAGAGCTGCTACGATTTCCTGCAACAGCCATGAACGTCACATAAGTTTCGACGAGCAACTTCCCTGTACAACAAAAAAGAATCTGAAACTCACTCTGTGGACCCAATCTTTGCACTCACTGTCCTGTATACACCTTTCCAAAGCCTTGGGCGTGAGCACAAGGAGAAAGTGTTTCGCTTGCCTGATGCTCTGCAGCAAATTGTTATCGAACTTGCCAGCTTCTAGCCTTTCGACATCGATGAATACAGAAAAGCCACGCAGTTGCAAATGAACTTTCAAAAGACTGGCTAACTGAGACCCGTTCGATCTTCTGTAACTAACGAACACGTCCAACGATTTGTCCGGCGACTCATCTTCCGAGGAGCCCAACTGATTGTATTGCATGTTCTTGATGGCGTCTAATATCCTTAAACGGTGGATACTGTTCGCTATACCGCACTCGGTTAACAACTGATCTTCGGATAAGTTCCTAATCGAGTCCTTGTCAACGCCGGCGTTGAGCATACTATATGTGTAGATCGAAAATTCCTGGCCGATAGATTGTAAGAAACTGTTTAAATTCCCGGTGTCTCTGCTACTGTAGTCTGCCATCTTCTTAAGATTCTGTAGTTCCCTAGTAAATCTTCTCCGCCTGATGCCGTTCGTCAGTCCGATGTCCTCCTTGAGATTTTCCTCTGTCAATTGCAATAGCAAATCACCGTCGACTCTGCTTTCTACGAAATTCTGGGCGCACTCCGCGAACCCGATCTGTTTCACCCACTCTCGGACGTCCTCCGTGGACCAAAGAGGCACTTGCTGGCTGAGCTTGTGTGGGATCTCTTCTCCGATCAAACGCAACGCCTGCGCCGCGTATTTGGAAGCGATCGCGTTGGGGCAGCTGGCTACTTTTTTCAGAGGTTCGATCGCGCCAATCGCTCGAAATATTTCCGTGTTACCCTGCTGTTTCTTGATACCCGCTTCCATGCAGAAGTGGAAAGCCGCTAGGTTTCTAGCCTCCTCCCTTTTCGAGCTCAAAACGGGGACCAGCCTCTCGAGCCAATTTTTACTTTGACCATGCGCGTGTGCTAGATTCGATTTGGCGAACTCGTAAGGATTGTGCGAAGTGACAAACGGTTCGACAAGATCTAAGGTGCCGGACTTCAGTACCGCAGCCTCTATCTCCTTGTTAGCTACTAGCACAGCTATCGCCAAGCAAGCATAGTACTTGATGTTATCGTCATTGTGGAAAGCTAAAGGAAATAGCCACATAGGTACCTTCCTCTTGATCATGGCTTCCTGGTTTTCCGCACCACCGTACAGAGACAGATTGGCGAGTGCACCGGCGCAATGCCTCAATGTTTCAACATCGTTTTTTCTACATTCAAACAGGACAGCGTCCAAACCGCCTAGCCTAATCACGTCGCTGCAGGTACCCTCGCTATGTTTGAACAGATGTTCCAGAATGCCGGTGCCTACTCTCGAGTGGTCCACCGAGTTCGCGTTCTTCGTGCAAACGCACGCTACGTTCACCACCTTTTCCAACCCGTGTTCCACTACGTGCGCCCTGTTCTCCGTGGTCAGACACTGTTCCAGCAATCTGGCCGAGGAGAATTGCAAGTCCTTATCGTTGGCAATGCAATTCGACATCAGCAAATCGAGACCGCCTCTCATTCTGAGAGTGTTGCACAGGCTGTATCCCAATTCGTGACCATGAGTAGGCACTGCCCAGGCCTTCCTGATTATCTCGTTGACTCTGTTCAACAGCAGTGGCGCTTTCCCGTTTTTACTGTCTTTTAAACGTTCCACGAAACTGCCCAAGAAACTCGAATACTTGTCGATGGCTCGATCGACGTCCTGAGGATTCGACTTCGAACAAAGGAGGTCCAGATCGTCCAAAGGCAAAGATAGAAGTTCATCTTCCGCTGGTCTCATGCCATTCATCAATTGATTCACTGCACTAGCTGCACTTATCATAGAAGACGTGACACCCTTCGAAGCTATCGTGATGCTCGATTGAGAACTAGCTGCTGAGATGTGTTTCTCGTGGTTAAATATTCCGGTCGAGGTGACCGTTTGCCTCTGCTGCTGCGCCGCCATGGCTTTCTGAAAACAAAAAGCATTTTCCATTTTTTAGCTGCCTTCCTAATTATAATCACAAGGATTAGATATTATAAACATTTTTTTACAATGAATGACTAATATCTGCATATAAAAAAATATGTAAATGCTCCTTTCGGTTGTTATCGATTCGGTAGTTTTACCGAATACAAAAGACCACATGGTCTAAACGGGCTATGAACGATTCTATGTTGGCTACGAATCTACTGTAACTTGGCGTCATACAGAATTATCACGTCCGGTGCGAGTATTTTCATTATTTCTGTATCACTACGTAATGCGCTAGGCAGTCCAAGAGGCCTTCAAAAGTGATCATAAATATTTCGAAAACTCCTGCTTGCCCGGTACAAAGTTTCCACATCTTCGACAATTCAATCGTACGACTTTTCATAAGATTCATAATCCTCTCTCATCGATAGCACAATTAACTTTCGTATTACAAGTTCTTAACACAGAATTTTTTTAATTTTAATCAAATATACTAATTTTTTCGCACCGTAGCAGAAGCAATCACGCGCGAACAGTGAGTTTTCATTAAAATTCTTGTCGAAAATCAGCAAACGATCAAAAGAGGCGATAACTACCATTTTGGAATCAAGGCTGCACTTGCGCATCATCGCACGCTTTTCCGGTGGTTCACCGGGAAGCGGATTGATATGCTACTACCGGCCGGGAAAATCGAGAAAGACTGAACCACGCCGACAAGCTGGTCATCGTTTAAATCCGTGAGTATCCCACTTTTCGCGGCGAGAAATCTTTCGCGTCTGCGTCCATGTGTATACAGTTTCGAGCAAACGTGCGAAAAGCGTCGAGACGCGGCCGTGGCCTACGCGTGTGCCAAACAGGCACGAGCAAATATATTATGACAGTTAAACGCACGCTTCTGCGTGCTTTCTTCAGTACTTATTTGCTTGCCAACCAAATTCATTTTAAATTAAACGCTTGTCCCGGACATTCGAGGAAAAAAGTAAAACTTATTAAATGTGCTTCTTACCTTTTCTGAACTGAAAGAATCGCTTTGTAATTTCATAGTGGACGCAGCCATGTTATTGCTTTCCTGATGAGATAAATCGCCAGCTTTCAGGCTTCTCTGCTCCTACAACAGAAAATTCGAAAACATTAACTTTTTTATGCGGAACGTTCGCGAAAAACGATTTTGAAATAACTAATGTGAAGATACCGTTCCAGACGTAGTGCGAAATGTAAATCTAAAAATAGACATCAGACTTTACCTCGACAATATCTCAAACTAAAATAATATGGAAATGCGCGCTTTAGACGAAGGTGGAACTTGAAAACATCTTATAAAATAAACAATCAGATGTATGCATTTGCGATTCGGGAAATCGGCGCTTGAAAATACTTCCAGGAAGACCAAATTAGAGTTTGTTTAACCAGTGTCAAGTACCTCGAATGGAAAGAAACTTCCGAACACAATCAATTTCCAGAAAAAATGTATCAAATTCTATAACATACACGCACAGACGTTCTTCACAATTTACTCGTAATTACAGTCACAGATACTTATAGGGGTGATCTATCACCTTGTCGAATTTCATTTGTATCCGTGAGGGCCACATCCGAGACTTTTCTTGTACGACACAGACACACACGCGCTCGTATGCAGATAATTAGCCCGTATTGGCTAATAACGATAATTCGCGAATAAACATTAATAGGTCTGCAACTCAGAATTGCATCACTATCTATTTACTGGCAAATCCCTATTCGCTCAATTTTAATAATCTACCGAACAGTTCTACGATTTTGCTGTTATAACATAAAGAATTTTGCAATTATGTTCACACTTTTTACTAAATCTCACTCCTTTTAAAATTACGCAACTTTCACATTTCTTTGAACGTTAAAATAAAGACGAAACAGCAAAATGTTAATGTAAAGCAACGTTATCTGCTCTACTATTAACAGTAAAGTTAAAAGATTGTTTATAATCACACGAACTTCAGCACTGACATAAATATTCGCCAGTTATCACCAAACTCGAGAATTTCTTTGGTACATGCAAAAGTGAGAAGGTTGGCTGACGCGGGTCGAAGCGGAAACGTTCGGTTACGAGCTTCTACAACAGAGTTCCATAGCAGTCTGGTTAGTCGAAAGCTCATCGGCCGCGGCTCGACCTTTCCGCGTGCGCTCTCCACGGCTTCTGACGTATTTATCTAAATATAATCCGAGCGTGCCGTCACAGGGTACTGGGTACTCTTCGTGTTTTCCGCTCATCTCTGCCACCTTGCGCGCGGGAACCGCGAGCTCCCTCCTGAACAATCTCCACGTGGTCGCAGATTGCTTATCATTCTTCTGTCGGACTTTGGAATCCGATTAAACGGAGAAATAAGAATATAATTACGCCGAATAGCATTAAATAATTAGAATGTGAATTTCATTTAGAGGAAAATTTAGATGTGTACATAATATAAACGTTCCATACGATGCATAATATTAACAACCGTGCTTGTATAATAAACGAAATGTATATCCAAAATATATTTCAATTTTTGCGTTTTAAAATTAGCAGAGTAATGATAAGATTCTTTTTTTAAGGCTTGTATTCATGGAATATCTCATCAAAGATTGCATTGATCTTCCTCATACATAGTAATGCTATTTCGACAAAAATGGAATATCTCAATATTTAACGATTCCTTGAGAATAACATCAGAGTTCACTTAAACAATGACACAAGCAGTCAATAACGTTTTATATTTCGTGTTTATTCATATAGTTGGCACCTCGAATCAAAGCGATCAACAGTTGATTATCTGAATCGATAATTTTTCGCATTTAGTTAAAGATCACGAGATTATAGTGTCATATTGTTTTCGATTTCTGTACCATTCTTAGAATAGCGCGAAGTGGTAAACATATTCGATCATTTTAAATTCACTCTCGCTCGATCGTTCACGCAATTCCAGATATTTCCAAAATATTTTCTCGACGTCAAGTTGTTGAAAAAATTAATTGAGACGTAATTAAAAATTGTCATTTGTCATTCTGAAGCTCCCATCATCATCATCTTTAATCTTATCGCTCATGAACGTCATCGAGGGAATGCATCAATCGAACGTCTCTGTAGATTACGAAGAAACACTTCGTACATACTGTTTGGACGAAACGTTTATTTACTTAGCATACAGCAAGAGATTCCCCTGGTTCTTCGTATGAATACCAAACAGGAACACCTGTGGTTCCTCGTCGCAAAATGATTTCTGTACTTCCTCCAATGAAATCAGATTATTTACTACACTTCTAAAAATGGTTCTTTATCTCGAAGTTAGATTATTCGACACTTGAAAATATTTCGAACTTACGATAATGATCTTTTTTCAATCTCAATTTATATAATCGATTGTGGATTTTATACATCTATAGAAAAGTTAAAAATTCATTCACGATTCAAGACAATATGACACATAAAAAATGAAATTGTTCTTAAAAGATAAAAGTTTCTATCGAATTTGCATTTTACAAATTGATAGTACAAACGTATCGTTTTGCATAAAAATCCGCAGTCTAATTATAACTCAGAGATACGGAGACTTGAATCACGTAGAATTCTCGAGACACCGACCGAGGAATCGCTGTAACTTTCAAACAAACTTACTGCGTGCGACCGATCGAACACTTTCCGCTGCATCACGCCGCGATGCACTGGCCACGGTGCGCTCATCTCCCCGAGAGCGCATATCACCGCTTTCCACACTGATAACACCACTCTTTCCTCTCACCACGCGTATTATTCGACCCTCAGAAAGTCAGTGAATAATCTGGTTCGAGTCTCGTCAAATCCGACTCGTCAAATGGATAAGATAAACCTTAGATAACGCGTTCAACGATAAGCCTCTCGTTAACCAAATAGAAAAAACGTATAAGGTGGGAGAATAATAAAGTACAATTGTGACCGCTTAGTGTTCGCAGCACTACATGAGACATTTTTAGAAACTAGATAATGACTATCTCTCTCTTGCGTGAACGACGCATAAAACAAAGAACTGTAAAATGGATTTTTAAGCACGACTCGAATAGAGCTGTTAACTTTTATAAATAAATACTATTTATTGAATTTTTGAGTTTTTTTTTCTGTTTTAAATGAAGTTTGTACAATTATAATTCATTTTTTTTTAAATTTTCAATCAAAATATTTTTTACTCTTGAGAATACGAGAGTTATTCATTTACACAGAAGTGTATATAAAAGTTTCACTTAACACGTCGCATTTTATAACAAATTTCGGTTGTTTTACAACTAACTGTGAATTTTGATAGTATCATTCGAGTGTGAATTAAAAAATATGAACACTACTTGGAAACGCGAACACTAAGCGGACAGCAGATCGATCTAGGCGTTGCCACGCTCGGCGAGCAAGTGTCGGGCAAAATTTAATTTCGTTTGGACACGAACCTACTGCATCCGTGGCACGTGGTGGTGAGTGGGCCGCGTGACATCGGTGCTGCACTCAGGTTTTTTAGGCGGGATTCCGTGGTGCCGTTTCTATTTTTCCTCTACTAGAAATAGCGATCGCATCACTCGACGCCAGTGCACACAAAGATTCTCGTGAAATTTCGGATACCTGTTCGGCCAAAGTTGCGTAACGCGTCTCGGACTAACGCCTTCTTCCTTGCAATTCGAAGAATGGACAATGACCGATGAAAGACGACGCATTCTAATTATTAGACTGCTGATTTTATGTTTTAAAAACTGGATGTGTAAAGAACATAATTATTTTCGAACAATAAAAGAAATGTCAATTCAGATTTCTTATTTTAAATCAATACCCCAACTGTTTTCAGAATGAGATTCTTATAACTGAACAACCAGATCATTTTATCATAAATATGTCATGAAAATGGATAAAACAAAGCCTCACTGAAGAACATAAACTAGGAGTGCATGAAAATATACGAAAATAATCGAATAGGTTTTCTGCAATTTATTTGTCAACACTCGACGAATATCTTGCCACGTCTCCAATTTTCATTTCGACATCAGCGAAGACATGCAATGCAGACAATGTGCCGGAAAGATACGACAAGAAGAGAGGGTATCGGAGCGTGCCAATAACAACGATAGCTCCTTTTGTTAACAAAAGCTCATTAGCGTGTTTGCCATCTCGTTAGATGCTGACAGATGTATAATCAGTATAATTATAAATAATCCGAACGGTCGAATCACGAACGAGAGATTATCGTGACTTACGACTTATATGACGCATTTGAGCTAAACAGCGTGGATTTTTTGCTACAATTCGCTTTCTTCCATCATTTCGTTGAAATAACATTAGAAAAGAACGCAATGGGAATCGATAACCAAGCCATTCCTCGAAGTTATACTTCGTATTTATTTTTACTAGTTATGAGACCTAATTACTCCTCTTTGGAATAGAAAAGAAACTTTGCAGAAAATACGTTTTTATGAATCATTATCGGTCGCTAACGCGATAACGCTTATCAAATATTTTCTAAAAATAAAATCGCTCTCGATTAAACGACAATTATTGCAACAATATCAAAGACGATTGCATGAACTAGTCCCCGTTCCTTCGTCATTCGATTCTAATCGCGATATTCGTATCCTCCCAATTGATTGTAAATCACTATCTAGAAAAACAGTTCCTCGATTCGGAGAGAATCCCGCCGAACGGCCTTGAACGTGTCCTTGAAATGTAGGAGACGGGGGAGCTGGCAATTTACCCGAGAGACGAGTCTGTTTCGTGGTCGGCTTCTATTTCGGTTTCGCAGAGATATCGGTGACAACCACGTTTCCCGTTGGCAACGTTTCCCGCAAAATTTCGGGACTGATCTCACTATTCGTCACTCAATGAACCACCCCCGACGACGGACAGGTAACAAAGAGACCGCTTGTGCAACCATACAAATCGTTCGTGAACTCTCTCGCGAAACACTTGGCATCGGAATAGGATTCGGACGTTTAATGAACATTGTGTTAATCGTGAAGAAATCTTGTGTCTGACAGACGCATACGAAAATGACAAGAGTTTGTATATTAAAATACAATGATGAATGAAAATTGATGATAACCGTACAAATGATTCCAAAAGTATAAATATTAATCAAGTACTGTGAATAAATAATCTGATATCAATTTACAATTAGATGACACGAAGAAATTGACCAACGAAATAGTCTGGATCGATCAATTCTAAGAAAACGTGGAAGAACGATCGATCGTAATAAAGGAGGTCAACGTATATTACGTAAAAGCAACGCGTGTGCTGGTCCGTGGGCAATCAAGGAATGAACAGATCGCCGGGAGATCTTTTAATTAAAGTGTCTGTCGTGATCGCGGTTCTCCGTCGTCGATTAGTTTCCCTATAATTACGCAGGCGGTCGCGTTTTTCACATGGGACAGTGAACGGACTCGTTCACGACACTTATCGTACCCCTTGAGGCTGAACAGACGATTATGGTTGTCTTTCGATAGTTCGAGAGCTCTCTCAAAGCTTTGGATGCTTGGTTCATATTGAATTTTCGTTCAAATTGATCTAAGGAATTTTCTATAAGATATAGTTTGTCTCAAAATGTGAGTAGAATAGTGATTAATCGAATATTACTTTTAAATAACTGTTGAAAGTATTTGGTCATCAAACTGCAGTGATAGAACGATTCTATTGATAGTATCATCAAACCGTTACTTGTCACTTGAACAGCACAATTTTCCACTTCTTGAAATAAATCAAAGCAACCACGGTCACACTTTAGTAAGCAGACGGTGCATACAGCTGGAGAAGTAAGAAAGACGGTCGATTCTCACCGGCAACACGTAAATGCGGCATTTTTATATCCGTAAAAACGGAATCGCAGCATAAAAGTAATACCGTTTTGGAGGTTTTGTCTCCGAGATGATCGTTCGCCATGATCTTTCGTCGTTCGATGGTGTTCTTGGGTCTAAAAATGGGGAAAATACCCCTTGAAAAGCTAGACAATCGTTGACCCATCGACACATGAACCGACGACTACCAGCGCCAGAAACTAACTGCGTTGCCTTCGGGCTAACCATCGATCGATCGTCAGAGCTTTTCATTCCACCCCCATGAGTCAGGGGATGTTTTCATCTCCTTGGAGATAGGACTCGAGTGGGCGGACTTTCTCGCTTACTGTTGAAAATCTCAGTTATTCACCCCTTTAATCTTACAAATTTTTGTGAAGGAAACACTACAATTTAAATAGTTAATATTGTAAGTCTGTATATAAGAAATGATTTTAACTGATGATCTAATTGCGTTTTTTGGCATTTTTGTAACTATACGATAAATCGGTATTTAGGTTCGAAAAAGTGTATTCTACATTGTGGAGAATAGCGAATATCATAGGTACAAGAGAGGATCGAATAATCATCGATGTACATCAAGAAAACGAGGAAAGAACAATATTAAAGCGCGTTCGTAGAGTAGCAGCCGTTGGCACCGAGTCAAAAATTCGTTAGGTGACTCAAAAGCTACGTAGCTCAGTGAAAATGGTTAAATTTAGTGCGTAAACGTCGTGAGAACGAACGTCGTCGTTCGCGTAATCGACAACGAATCCAGGCAATCCACGTTTTCATCTGGCAAACAACTCAATTTCACGAATCTATACACATACGCCCAATGCAATTCTGTTACGAACGCGCTATTAACTAAAATTAAAAATTGTATGCGTCCATTTTTGTACTCTTTTTCAAGTAAATATTTATGTTTCTTAAATGTACCTGAAATTAAATCTAAAATCAAGTTTTTTCATTTCGCGTTTTTCTGGGTAACAACACACGTGCCGGGTGGCTTTTCTTCGAAGGCTGAAGACGAGAATGTTTGTTCGACAATTGCGTGAGAACGGTTCGGTATACGAGATCATCAACAGGAGAAGAAGCTGATCGTGTCAACGACCCAAGAGGAGTACGAGTTTTCGTGCCAAACTATTCTACGCGAGTCGAGTTTAGGCCGCACCCAGAGCAACGCCTTCCTGCTCGCGAGCTCTTTGTGCGACTAACCAGCTGATACTCGTTTTGAACAATCCTTATCGTATGCGAAAGCGTGTCGCGTAATCTTATCTAGAGTACTCAAGGATACCATAAAATAATAAATGTCAATGTCACTACAATGATTCTAATGAACTACTATATTTAAATTGAGTCTACTGCATTTCATATCTAATCAATGAATTGTTCATCCAAGCTTCGGGATGATTGGTTAAGGAAAATTTGGACTCACCCTTGCAGCGGCGACGCTCTTCTCCGCGGATACGCCGTCGAGTTCGACACGCGCCCTGGCCGCCGTCGCAGCGCTTTGCTCTTTGTAGGAAACGTCGCCAGCCTGTAAAGCTCTCATCTCTGCGCTATTCGCGGTTGCCTTCTCGGCACTGAATCCATCTGTGACAACCTGAAATCCAAACGAATAGTGAATATTTTTCGCAATTGCAGTCGAGGATTGCAGGAAGAAAAGTATTCTGAGGGAATAATTAACAGTAATTATCAGTCATCATTTTCAGGGAGTGAGAGGGTAGCAAGGACTGACCTTGCTGTGACGGAAGTGAAGTTAAACATAGAATTCAAGCGGAAAGAGATCAGCTGTCGGGGGAGCAGGGCGTGACATTCGGCGTAAAAATAACCGGCACGAGCATGTTCCCGCAGGCTTGCGTACAATGCAAAGTCCCACGTTACAACGAATGTTTAAAAAATCTTGAGTGTCATTAAAATCTGTCGGTTGAAGGAGATTACACGTGGGAATGGAGAAATGTGATTCGATGACAACGGTTCCTCGCGAAGTGCTACGTGTACCGGACGCCAGTGGCTGGCCGCTTGGCTAGAGGAGTCACCTAGAGATAGTCACGCTAGTCCTTGACCTAGACTACTTAGAGGAAACCGCGCCTTCGGCCAAACGTTGTGCAGCCTCGCCAAACTGCTCGCAAACTACACGCGACGTCGATTATTTCACGCGCAATTTCGAACAGGAAGTAATTCGAGACGAAATCATCTTTCACCGAGAAATTGTCGCAATTAAAGTGACAGGAGGAATCGAAGCGATTAATCATTCGAGAGGATTTATGTTAATTTCAGAACGACCGCAGATTTTAGAAAGACGTTTAATATTAGAATAATAATAATTAAAGAAAAGGTGATCTTAAAGTAATTTTTATACAGTCAGTTGGAAATTACGGAACTAATTTTGTTAGCTGCTTTCGAAACAAATCAATTCTTCAGTATCTTAAAGAAATGAATAATTCAGAAACTATTGTTTAGGAAACATAAGAGAAAAATCATACCTTAGTCTTGGATGCGCTGGTCATCTTTTTCTGCTCGAATTTCATCGTCTCCTGTCCAGCAGGTAGGTTCGTCATGTTCGATATGTTCGATATACTGATTGGAGGGCTCATACTGTGAAGATTGTTCAACGAATTCAAGTCCCTTAATTGAGAGGGCGAACCTCCCGTTAATGTGACCGTTCCCGTGGAGGGTGGTGGTGTGTCCGGGTCCGGAAACGTTACCAACGGTTCTGTCAGATCAGCTTCTTCCGTTCCGTTTCCATCCCTGAGAAAAAGAATACTCATTAGATTTTCAATCAGAATCCGATGATTTCGTTCTATCGATATTTACACGATCGTTGGATCGATATTTACTCGAGCAACGCGAGTGAAGTTTACATACGGTGCATGCGTGGTTAAATTGGGAATTCGTCGTTTATAAATAACATGGTGGACGTGACTTTGCTGATTACAAGTGAGATTCGATCTCGCAGAGTTTGTGGAATGTTTGATTACCATTCACTTCTTCATGGTTTCATGGAATTCGATATTGTGTGTGAACCTTTGATTCTTTAATACAATACATACGATTTTATCAAAAGACTAACGTTTCCTCAATTTATCTT